>NW_004524592.1:7688527-7699038 GCF_000260255.1 Octodon degus
ATTTAGCTGCACTACTTCATGCTAAAACTAAAACAGTAACTATTTGACCAATATTTTGAATATTCTGCATAGTTTTTCATGGTTTGATATGCTATAAACTGAAATATTAGACCTATTGTACAGATCTATTTTTAATTTTATTTCTCTGCTAGAGTGTTTTAAATTTAATGCTCTTTCACAAGGTTTAATGTTTGCCATTAGTTTATAACAATATGGACTTTCTACTCCCAATTGATTTTATTCCATGTTATATAGTAGCTCTGGTAAATCTTTCAGAAAAATTTTTAAAGAAGTTTTTAGTTAATATAGTCTTTTACCCTCTCTGTATTTAAAAATATCTTTTATAACAAAATTAAAACAGCAGTATGTGTAATTTTTGGTTTAAATTTATTTGCCCTTAAAGCTCCATACAGTCTGTTCTATTTTCTTCTGACATTTGCAGTTAGCTTCACTTTTGTCTCTTTACAGATAGCCTACTTTCTCTGTCTAAATAGTTGTTACACTTGATATCTTTAACTCTTTGCAAGAAGAAACTCTAGACATATCCTGGTGCTGATTTTAAATTTCAAAGATAAAAAATTCAAAGTAAAGTTTGACAAACTTTCTAACAATCTTTTCCTTACATTTTAAACTCAGTGTCTTTGCGAGATAAAGTCTATTAATGTGTAGAATTGGATGAATAAATGAAAGAAAAATTCAAAATCCAATTGAAAAGAATACTTGCTCATTTTTTCAGTTCATTCCAAAGTTCAATAGCAGTTAAATGAAAAGTAATTATAATATGCTATCTGTAAAAATTGGTATGTTTTATTGTTTATTTATTATACTCTATATCAACCAGCACATATTAAACCTGGCTTCACTCCTTGCTTCCATACATTGGGTGAGTACTGACCATCCCATCCCTTTGCCTTTTTGTACTTCTGTAGTGGGAAACTCACAAGGCTGAGCCCAGATGAGATGAGATGGTGGCTGTGAAACCTAAAGCACAATGTCCAGTGCTCAGTGTGCTCTTCACTATTTCTTCTTGAAACATATTGGTGTTCAAGAAGAGAAAGCAAAGGTGAATAAGACTTGACCAAGGCTTTGATGGACCTTGTAGAAGAAGGTCTTCTTCATAGTAGAAGACACAGAAAACTTCTTGCAATACTAAGACAAGTGATTAGGTTCTCTGGGAGATGTGCACAAAGTGCTACTGGGTAGTGGAGAGAAGACTGGTTCTGACCTCAAGAAGTCAAAAGATGTTTGATAATGAGAATGATTTAAGGGCAGAACTGAGTCTTCAAAATTTGCCTGTTAAACAAATTATAGTCAAATTGTCCAAGAGAGAAAGAGAGAGAGAGAGAGAGAGAGAGAGAGAGAGAGAGAGAGAGACAGAGAGAGAGAGAGAGAGAGAGAGAGAGAGAGACAGAGAGAGATTGTAAGAGCATGAGAGAGCCAAAAGCCATGAGACCTCCTCACAGCTTTAGAAATAGTAGTTCTCAAAATATCACTTATATGAGCAAGGCATGGGAATAAAACCTTTTGAATCCTTTGCTTTTATGACTTTGCCAATGGATGCCGAAGCTCTTCCCTGTTTGCAGCTGAAGCTAAAAGCTGCTTTCATTTCCTGTATACTTGCATCATCTCATTAGCCAGCTGAGCCTTTCCAGAGAGCTGTGCTGTAGAGATGCGGGTTGCTTGGTACACAGTGTTTTAGGGTGACCAGATCTGAGCCAGTCACTCCTTGACCCAAGGTATTGTACAGTGATGCTCTTAAAGGTCATGTCACTGAGTGACACACAAAAGCTAAGACATGCATTTAAAGGGTTGCTACAACAAATTACTAATTTAGTATTGTGCATTGAACCAAAGTGACTTTTAACTAGTACATTTGGGGTCTTTCTATGCCAAGGTTTCATGTTTATACAATAAGAATAATAAAATAATATGAATAGATGATTTTCTGGCAGGAAAGTTTGAAAAAGATTTGAAAGTTTTTATTTTTTTGGAGGGGAAAAGAGTTTATTGAGAGCTATATTCCAGACTTTGATTTGTTTTTCAAGATTTTAGAAAGGGTCTCACTTAGTCTGTAGCTGTCCCAGGCTTCATATATATATATGAAGCAAATAGGGACATACTTGAGTGGAGAAATAGTGGACAACAAAAAAAGAATTCGACATTTTATTTTCAGTAACAAAATAGCCTGCAAGAAGATCAGTAATCATATGGATCCATCAGACAAATAGAACACCTACCCAGTAGCAGTGTAATACACTTTCTTGTGAAGCATTCATTAATATATCATGTTAGGCTGAAAAACAAGAATTAACAAATTTAGCAAGATTGAAATCACACCAAGTATCCTTTCTGAATGAAATGGCATAAAACAGTAAGGAAATGGAAGGGTGACAAGTATGTAGAAATTAAATCCACATTGTTGAATAATTATAGCTAAAAGGAGAAAGCAAAAGAAGTCAGAAAATATATGGGTACAAATAAAAATTAAAATAAAATATGAAAAAAAACTAGTGGTGTGTCCAATCAATACTACACTGTCCTGGCAATCAATCCTAACATTAAAATAGAAGAAATATTTCAAATTGACTACCTAGTATTATGCTAGAAGAAAATAGAAAGATGAGAAGAAATTCATTCTAAGATTTCTCAAAAAACTGAAACTGCAATTCCATTTGACCTAGTTGTTGCCCTCCTAGGTATCCTCCCGAAAGAGTGAAAGACATCGTAGAATAGTGATACTGCATACCTTTTTTATCAGTGCACAATTCATAACAGGTGAATCTTGGAAGCAACTTATATGTTCACAACAGAGTGATATTCTGTCATAAAGGAGAATAAACATGAGTCATATGTAGGAAAATGGATGCACCTTGAGACCATAAAATAAAGTGAATTAAATCAGATGCACAAGTTTAAGTATCACATGGTTTCATTTACATGGAAATGATCTTTGGTAAATGTGTAAAAACTACACAATGGAAAAGTATATTCTTTTCAAAAAGTGGTGCTGAAAAAAGTAGATATCCAAGGGCAAGAGGAATGAATATGTTATATACTGTTACAAAAACTGACTTAAAATGGATTAAACTCCTCAAAGAAGACTTAAAAATATGAAACATTGAAAACATGGAGTAAACATGCTTCATGATACTAAATTGAACATTGAAAGCAACAGTCAACAACCCATTAGAGGGTAAAAAATAGTAAAAGAGCAAGTTTTTGCCACAGTGAGGAGAAATTAGAGTACTTATATTCTCTTGTTGTAATTGTGTCATAGTGGTTTCATGAAAGAAAACAGTACTATAGTTTCGTAAAAAAGTAAAAACAGAACTACTTAATGATTCAACAATCATCCTTCTAAACACAACTGAGAGAATCACAATCAGTATCTTCAGAAAATATCAGCACACCCATTTTTACTGTAACATCATTCATAATAGCCAAGTTGTCAAAGCAATGTATGACTACTACTATGTGAATGGACAGAAAAATGTGTCTACATACAATAAAATATTTTTTAGCTTTTAAAAATAGTCAATCCTAGTCTATGATATATGTACAATCTGCTATATATTAAATTAAAAAATCACTAACAAAAGGATAAATACTTTTTGCTATCACTTATATGAGTTATTTAATGTAATCAAGCTCTCAGAAACAGACAGATGAACTGTGATTGCCTGAATTGGGACAATGAAAAAATTAGAAATGATTTTTAAATGGACATAGAGTCTCCATTATGGAAAATAATAAAGTTAGAAATCTATTGTAAGGCAAATATGTGATCACGACTAGCAATTATGTGCTATGTACTTAACAATGTAAGCAGGTGACTTATGTTTTGTCATTTTACTAGATTAAAAAATAGCTCAATTGTTTTTTCAGAACCAGGGATCGAACTCAGGCCCTTGTGCCTGCCAGGCAAGTGCTTATTCTACTGAGCTACCTATCTGGTGAGAAAAACATCTTAAACTTGGAAAAAAAAATGAACATTCATGTTAGAGCTGCTGCACTCTGCATTCACAAAAACTTAGTAGTATCACTTGTCAGTGTATTTTTGGTAAGGGGATAAAATTCATTAAAACATACCATTATCTTTTTAAAGTTTGATTTGGTGATACAGCAGGTTTTTATTTACTTGTTTATTTATTTACTTATTAAATTTTATTGAGAAACAAATAACAGTGAGAGAGTCAAAAGAGGGTAGTATGAGAGTTACAATAATTAATACATTGCAGATTGTTGTCTTCATAGTAGTTATTCATAGTACAAGATGCAGACATTATATCTTGTCTAAACACTATTAGTACAAATCTTTCTTCTCATTGAACTAAGAGAAAGTAGCTGTATATCTATCCTATTTTATATATATATATATATATATATATATATTCTTTTTTTTTACTAAAAAATGGTCCTTCATTTATATCTTTTGGCTTAGTTTTGTCAGAAATGGGCATTCCATTGTCATTCAAATACTGTAGATGCATGAATTCAGCAAAATAATCTAATACAGTCTAGTAGTCCATAATAGTAGTGGGTTATCTGCAGAACTGGCAATGTCAGAAGTTGTTGACTTTAGCTTTTTACAGCTCAGCATATTAATATGGCTTTACCTTCTATACATAGTGTTTATACTTTTCTGTTGGATGGTTAAGACTAAGATAAAGCAATATCTGTATAACAAGAAATGTAACTTCTTTATCTGACAAGGTCAATCAAATATCCCTCAGGATTTACCCTGAAACTCTGTACAGCAGTTTGTAGATCTTTTGTCAGTGTCAGCCATGTGGATAAGTCATGGCCACTGCTTGACCAGTTTGCTCTCTGTGAAATCCCGAGAGAATGTTTTCTCTCCATCACACTCTCCTTAGGCATACACTACATCATCGATCACTTTCCTCTGTGGCCCCATAATCTCCTTGATCAGAAAATTTGAGAAAACGCTGAGTAACAGGATGTTACAGTATAGGTTCTCCTATGTCCTGAGTTCTGACTGACTTTGAGGGGATAGGGTCAAAATGTTGACTATCCTTGTTGCCTCTCTATTTCCCCACTTTTTTGGCCTGCAAACTTAAGTTGTTAACCCTCCAGGAGAGAAGTTTAATGATATTATTACCCTAAAACATAGGCTGTTGAGCTTAACATCACTCTCTGTCTGAATATCAAACACCTTAGACATAACATGTAACAGATATTTTCCAACAATCATTTATATGCTAAGCTTTAAATCCCTCTACAGGGGCCTGGGAGATGGCTCAGTAGAATAAGCGCTTCCCTGGCAGATGCAAGGGTCTGAGTTCAATCCCCGGTTTAAAAAAAAAATCCCTTTAGAATGTGAAAAAATAAATAAAATATAAAAAATAAAAGAAACTATTACACATTTTTACATAGATAATTAGAAATATAACCATATACAACACCTGTCGCAGGACAGACATATGACATTTTTTTTTCTATCTCTTGTTTTCTTTTATTAGTTTTTTAAACAAACATTTACTTGAGAGAGAATATAGCAGTTTTTGATATGACATTAGAAGCAGTACACATTATGAAGACCAGAATGACAGGCATTCCAAGCATTGCCCTAGTATTACACATTGCTATCCTTGGTGCAGTTGCTTAGTTCACAGGTATGAGCATATAGAGTTAGTCAGGTTGAGAATCCTACCAATTAACTGCTAGTTTCAAAAACGTGATGGAGATTCTCAGGACCATTGCCTTATCCATCTTGTGTATATATGTATGGTTTTGTCCCTGCTCATGTTTCCTAGCTTTTCTCCTTGGCCTCTCTTCATTGTTTAATCCTTAAATTCTCACTTTCCATTTAGTTGTGTTATACGTTTCAATTTTTATTTCTTCTTTTGAGTTCTTACACTAGGGAGACTTAGATATTTGCACATGTGGGTCTGGCTTATTTCACTTATGAGTATATCTTCAAGTGGCATTCACTTATATATGAAGGCTTCGAGCTTATCATTCTTTATAACTGAGTAATACTCCATTGTATAAAAACACCACAAAGTTTTCATCCATTCCTCAGGTGATGGACATTTTGGCTGCTTCCAAGATTTGGCTATCACAAATTGTGACGTTATATACATAGATGCAGATATATCACTATGATAAGATGTTTTCAGTTCTTTGGGCAATATTCCCTGAAGGGGGATAACTGGACTGAATGGCATTTCCAGTCCTGGTTTTTAAAGGAGTCTCCACCCTGATTTCCATAATGGTTGCACCAGTGTACAGTCCCTCCAGCAGAGGAGAAGAGTTCCTTTTCCCCACAGTCTTTCCAGTATTAGTTGTTGGTTGATTTCTTTATGATAGCCATTCTTTCTGGAGTGAGATGGTATCTTAGTGTTATTTTAATTTGCATTTCATGGATGGCTAGTGATGTGGAACAATTTTTCCATGTATTTATTAGCTTATTGCATTTCTTCTTCTGAGAAGTGTGTGTTTATCTCGGGTGCCCATTTCTAGATTGGGTCTTTAAATTTTGGGACCCAAATGTTTTTTAGTTCTTTATAAATTCTAGAGAGCAGCACTTTGTCTGAGTGCCTCTTACTTAAGATGTTTTCCAAATTTGTGGGTGGTCTTTTCACTTTGTTTGCAATTCCTTTTGATATGCAAAACCCTCTCAATGGGTCAGGGAAATGGATCAGTAGAATAAGGGCTTCCCTGGCAAGTGCAACAGTCTGAGTTCTATCCCCAGTTCAACAACAACAACAAAAAAATAAATAAAATAAAATAAAATAGGAGGTCCCAGTTGTTATTTCTTTCAAGTATTACCTGTGCAATTTGATTTTTGTTCATGAACTCTTTGCCTACCCTTATGTCTTCAAGAGTTCCTCCTACTTTCTCTTCCAGGAGATTTAGTGTTTCTGGTTTAATGTTTAGATCTTTAATCCATTTTGACTTTAGCTTAGTGCATGGTGATAGACTTGGGTCAAATTTTAGTTTTCAACAAGTAGAGAGCCAGTTTTTCCAGCACCATTTATTGAAGAGGCTATCTTTATTCAAGTAAGCATGTTTGGCCCATTGTTGAAGATAATGTTGCTGAGTGACAGCAAGTTTTAACAGCTAAGGAAACTGTGTCTGATAATTTTCTTAAGGCAATACTCTTTCAGAAACTATCAGAGTGGATGTGTTTCACACCTCTTGCTATTATAAATATTTTATAAACATTGGAAACATAATTAGAATGCTTTATACTTTATGGTTTATGGCATCATTTAAAGGCTAAATGTCACTCTCCCTCAGTCCTCATAGAAATAGACAAAAGGAAATCTCTCATGAACTTTGAAAGGTATTACATAATTATTTTGGGTGAACAATATTTAAGATTTGGTTCTAAAGTCATATTAACTGAATGATTTTCCACTGGTTTTGATTGAAGTTCCAATTCAGCTCTTCTTGAGAACTATTGCATCAGGAAAAATGGAAATCAAAAGTGAATCTTGCCCTAACAAATACCTTCCTGAGCTCCTTATATTTTCCCCCTCCATGCTCTCAGCCTCTCTCCTAATGCTAAGAGTAATATATTTTATAGGTGGGCACTTCCCACACATTTCTGCTGTCTTTAGCAGAAACTGATTTTATCTCATTTCTTCTGAACTAAGAGTCTTTTTGTTTTTCAGGTTTTGAGAATGATATTTCTATTTCTATGCTCCAAATTATAGTGGAAACCTTATTTTGAACAAATAGCTTAACATTAGTTTTTGAAAATGTTGTACATAGAAATGTTTGGAACATTGCGGAAAATTCCCATATGCCTATTGTCCATCTTGCTTTCAAATGAATAGGTTATAAAATCATAACATTTATCACATCATTATATTTATAAAGCTATTTGTTAATAGCTTTTGTATTGAATGGTACAATGCCATTCAATACAAAGTTTATTCAGAGTTGACCAATGTCCTCACTTATCCTAAATTACTGTTTTAGAATCTTTATTGGATATAGTATCACCTACTTGTGATAACCAGGATGAATATAGGAAAAAATTTCTCTGACATAATAGAAACTCAAAATATTAAAATTATCATTACAAAAATGATAGCCATCTCACAAAACTGCAGAGGTCTTTTGGCAATTTCTGCTGCAAATATGCTTGTTAATGTTCAGTATCAAATTAGAAAATAGCAGTCAGTGGAATCTCTCTGTAGACTGGGAAAGGGCACCTCCATGTGGCAGCCAGAGATACCTGCAGCTCCCGTCTCACCCTGGTGATGGAGACCCAGGAAGTAGACACCAATGGCAGACAGCACTAATGAAGCACAACTTGTGCAAAGCAGCTAGGCTGACAGCAAACAGACTAAAGGCTTTCAACATGCAAGCCTGCATTCATTCACTAAATTATTTTCCTGTTTGAAAGCAAAAGGGAAAAAATTCTATAGAGAGCAACCACATTGCTTTTGGAAGAGAAGAGACAGAGAAGATACAGATCAGGCCGATATGTTAAGGCATAGGCAAACCTTGCAAGTTCATCCCTTTGAAAGAGCCCTAGATAATGTACAGAACGTATGGAGATGAGCAGTGGAAAATCAGAACAAAAGAGAAGAGTTTCACAGAGCAAGCAGGCTATAACATTAAAGTAATGATTATTAATCAAAGCATAAATATAATTGATCACACATGTAATAAAAATGTGAAGTATATGGTCATTGGGTATCTGAAGATGCTCAATTCTGATAGAAATGGAAATATTGTAGCCCATCCAGAGCAGGAGGTCCCATGAAGACTAATTCTACCATAGAACCTGGACATATTATTCCTTGATATTCAGAGTAGATATGTGCAGTCAGATGAGAAGAAATTAAAAAAGGAAGCAAATAAGCAAAATAATGGGATTTTACAGGAACTGATGACATTATTGGGTCATAAATTGAGGCCTGAGATGAGAGAGATAAAACATTTAAAAGTAATGTAAAACACAATCAACATTGTGGCATATAATATAATTTCCAGGTAAACAAACTATATCAACTCTAAACTCTTGACATATATATGGTGATTTTCATTCTCTGATATACAATAGCTCTTTCCTTAGCTCAGTAACCTTTTTGGCTTCTTTTTAGAGCATGCATGAGAGCAGCTTTTAACTAGTTTTTGATGATATTTTAAAGCAGAACCTTCCTGTCTCCATAGTTACAGTTCAAGTAGTTTAATTTTCTAAAGTCTGACAAGAAGTCAGTGAGATTACTAATAATTTTTGACAGCACTTAATGGAAGAGCTCAGTAAGTAGGTCTTCCCTAATATATAGGAGAGAAAAGAATAAAGGCAAAACAAATATCATGTAATGCACCTTGGAGAGATGATCTTTACTTTGCATCTTCAAGCCAAAGATCTCCTAAATTAAAGAGAAAAGCATAAATATTATACACATTTTAGGTTAATTATGCAGACAGATTATGGTTCATGACATGCTGCTTGGTTTAAAGTAATGGAGGATGTATTTTTATAACTACTTTCTTTAAAGATTTTCTAGCTGATAGCCTTGTCTCCTTCACATCATCTGACATGCTTATTTTTGAGGTGTTATCACCCAATGAGATCTAGGAGGTGTCCCCAAAAGAGAAAATGGGGACCTCAACTCACTCAGCAGTATGGTAGGCTATAGATTAATGGATTCACATCACAGGAAGGATTTTCCAGATGTGTCCATGTAAAGCATAAGAAGGCTTTTAGGAAGAAACAGATGCACATTCTGAAGGGAGCGTGGATGCTCACAGAGACACATTATGGTCTGGGTCAAGGAGTGCTTACATGCTTTAGGGGTGCCCTGAAGACACTGAGTATGTGCATTTATAGTGTTGCACTTGATTACTCATTTGGGGGACTAGGTTAGAAGTCAAGCCCTTTGTATAAATATGAAACTTAGAGATACAATACCCATATGATAGCATTTTTCCTTGACGACAGGCTCCCTGGGAAACTCAAATTGTCAGTGGAAAGCACAGCGAACTAATAGGCTTACTGTGTCTGTAAGATCCTTCAATGTTTTTAAGTTTCCTGGAAGGGAAAAAAACACTGTAAACTTGCGTGATTGTGTCCAGTAGCTGTAGTTTTCAAGTACAATTGTAAAGTTATAATCTTTTTTCTCCTTTTTACCAATTTTATTTCTTCTCTCCTATATCAGTACATATTGCGCAATGGACAGATCTTGGTTATTTCCTGTGCATCTAGGCCAGTAACATACTTTTTCTGCCATGAATGTTAGTTATAATTACCCAAAGATATTTTTGAAATACTTTCAGATCAATTAGACAAAGGAAAGTCTCTCTCGATACATTGGTAAGTTTTAAAAGCATCTAGGCAATGTCTTTCAAGTAGTTTTATTCTTTTGAGATTGCACCATGCTCTTTGACACATTTTGAGGGCCACTTCTGGCATTTGCTCACCTGAGTAAAGGGGGTCTTCAGGTTCCTTGGGGGCCATGGACCACTTGGATGCAGCCTACACAGATTAAGACTTATGACCCACTGTTGCCTTTGTATTTTTTTTT
>NW_004524592.1:7702095-7705202 GCF_000260255.1 Octodon degus
TCCAAGCATGAACCAAGAAGTACACATTGCTTTCTTCAGTGAAGTTGCTCAGATCACAGGTATCAGCATACATAGTTATTCAGAGTGAGACTCTTACCACTTAACTGCTAGTTTCAAGAAGCTGCTGTAGATTTGAAGGATTATTGCCTTAACCATTTTGTGCTTATAAATGTATGGTTTTGCCCATCATTTTCCCTAGCTTTTCTCCTTTCTCTCTCTTCATTGTTTAATCCTTAAATTCTCACTTTCCTTATAATCATGTTATACCTTTCTATTTTTATTTCTTCTTTAGAGTTCTTACACTAAGCAGACTATATGATATTTACACATGTGGGTCTGCTTTATCTCACTTATAAGTATATATTCATTTGGCACCCAATTAAATATAAAGTGGATTTGAGTTTACCATTCTTTCTAGCTGAGTAATATGCAATTTTATAAAAATACCACATCTTTTTCATCCATTCCAAAGGTGATGAGCATCTTGGTTGTTTCTACGATTTGGCTATCACAAATTGTGCTACTTTAAACATAGAAGCATATATATCACTATGATGTGATGTTTTCAGTTCCTCCAGGAAAATTCCCAGTAAGAGGATAGCTGGTTTGAATAGGAATTCATGTCCTAGATTTTTAAGGAGTCTTCACAATGATTTCCATCATGGTTGCACCAGTCTACATTCCCGTCAGCAGTGGAGAATGATTCCTTTTGCCCCACAGTCTCTCCAGCATTAGTTGTTGGTTGATTTCTTTATGATAGACATTCTTTGTGGAGTGAAATGGTATATCACTGTTATTTTAATTAGCATTTCATGGATGGCTAGTGATGTGGAGCATTTTTTCATATATTTATTTGTCACTTTAATTTTGTCCTCTGAGAAGTGTGTGTTCATCTTGTGTGCCCATTTCTGGATTGGGTCTTAAATTTTGGGGCGCTCATATTTTTTAGTTCTTTATAAATTCTAGAGAGCAGATATTTGTCTAAGTACTTATTAATTAAGAGTTTTTCCAAATTAGTGGGCTGTGTGTACACTTTTTTGGTACTTTCTTTTCAGGGCAAAAAATTGTCTATACGAGGTGGGTCCCAGTTGTTAATTCTTTCAAGTATTACCCATGCGATTTGATTTTTGTTCATGAACTCTTTGCCGACCCTTATGTCTTCAAAAGTTTCCCCTACATTGTCTTCCAGGAGATTTAGTGTTTCTGTTTTTGATGTTTAGATCTTTAATCATTTTGACTTGAGCTTAGTGCATGGTGATAGACCTGGGTCAAATTTTAGTTTTTGATATGTAGAGGGCCAATTTTTCCAGCACCATTTGTTAAAGAGACTATCTTTCTTCCAGTGAGCATGTTTGGCCCCTTTGTCAGAGATCAGGTGGCTGAATGTGTTTATAGAGGTGTCTGTATCTTCTAATTTATTTCATTGATCCTCAGGTCTATTTTCTTGCCAGTACTATTCTGACTTTAGCATAGTAGCTTTGGAGTATAATTTCAAGACAGGATTGTAATGCCTCCTGCCTTGTCTTTGTTGCCCAGGATTACCTCAGTATTCTAGGTCTTGTCTGGTTCCAAATAAATTTTAGGAACAATTTTTTTAAGTCTGTGAGGTATATTTGTGATATTTTCATAGAGACTGCATTAAAACTGTACAAAAGATTTGGGATTATGGCCGTCATCATAATATTGGTCCTTCCTATCCAGGAGCAGGGAATATCTTTCCATTTTCTGAGATCCTCTATAATCTCTTTTTTCAAGTTACTGTAAATTTCATTGAATAAATCTTTGACTTCTTTAGTTAAATTAATCTAAAGTATTTCATTTTCTGCAGTGCTATTGTAAAACATATTGTCTCTTTAATTTTCCTCTCAGTATGTCTGCTATCTGTGTAGAGGAATGCTATTGACTTTTGGGTATTGACTTGGTATTCTGCTATGTTACTGAATGTGTGTAGTAAATTCTTGGAGTGTTTTGGTCTTCCAAGTAAAGTATCATGCCACCTGCAAATAATATTTTCACTTCTTTACCTATTCTTATTAAGGTAAGAAGAATTTCTTACCATTAAGAAACTACCATTTCTCTCTCTCTTGCCTAATGGCTCTAGCTAATGATTCCAGAACTATATTGAATAGGAGTGTTGACAGACAACATCCTTGTCTTGTACCAGATTTGAGAGTAAAATATTTCAGTTTTTCCCCATTTAGAATTGTGTTTTCCATTGGCCTGTCATAGATGGCTTTTATTGGATTAAGGTAGAGGCCATCTATTCCAATTTTCTGTAGGACTTTGAATGAGTGTTGGGTTTTGTCAAAAGCCTTTTCTGCATTGATTGAGATGATTATGTGGTTTTTGGATTTGGCTCTATAGATATAGTGTATTACATTTATAGATCTTCATATTTTGAACCATCTTTGCATTCCAGGGATGAATCCTACCTGGTAATGGTGTATAATCTTCTTGATGATTTGCTTTATTCTATTTGCTAGGATTTTATTGAGGACTTTGCATCTATGATCATGCAGGACATTGGCCTGTATTTCTCTTTTTTAGTTGTG
Organism: Octodon degus; assembly: GCF_000260255.1. Classification (NCBI taxonomy): domain Eukaryota; kingdom Metazoa; phylum Chordata; class Mammalia; order Rodentia; family Octodontidae; genus Octodon; species Octodon degus. The sequence goes on from NW_004524592.1 coordinate 7,704,648, forward strand.
TTTTTCCCTGGTTTTGGTATGAGTATAATACTTGCCTCCAGGAAGGATTTTGGGAGGATTTCTTCCTTTTCAATTTCATTGAACATTTTGAGGAGTATAGGGATGATATCTTTCAGTAACTTCTTGTAAAATTTGGCTGCCAATCCATCAGGACCTGGACTTTTCTTTGTTGGTAGGATTTTCATTGCATCTCATATTTCATTGGCTGTTTTGGGTTATTGAGAGTTGCTATATCTTCTTGATTCAGTTTTGGTAATTTGTACCTTTCTAGGAATCTATCTATTTTTTCTGTGTCTTCTATTGTGTGAGAGTAAGATTCTCAAAGTAGCTATTGATAATCTTCTGAATTTCAACGGGGTCTGTGGTAATTACACCCTTTTCATTCTTTATTGTTTGCATTTGAATTTTTTCTTTCCCCTTTTTGACATGGTTAGCTAGGGCCTCATCAATTTTATTTAACCTTTCAAAGAACCAGCTTTTCGATTCATTAATTGTTTGAACTGTTTTCTTTGTCTCAATTGATTGATTTCTGCTCTAATCTTTATGATTTCTTCC
>NW_004524592.1:7705718-7708633 GCF_000260255.1 Octodon degus
TTTTTTTTGTTTGCTTGACCTATCTTTTTGGGATAAAGTTGTGTTAAGTTCTCCTGTTAAGATTGTGGTATTGGATATTAGATTTTTCATGTCCATTAAGATTTGTCTTTTATAGTTGGGTGCTCCTGCGTTTTGTGCAGGCATATTTATTAGTGTTACCTCTTCCTCTTGAATTTTTCCCCTAACCAGTATATAGCGGCCTTCTTTATTTTGTTTGATCATTCTTGGTTTGAAGTTGAGTCTGTTTGAGAACAGGATTGCTACCCTTGCCTTTTTCCTGATGTACTGGGGTGTGTAGTTTTGTTTTCCATCCTTTGACTTTCAGCCTATGAATGTCTATGAGTTAAGTGTGTTTCTTGTATACAGCATATTGTTGTGTTTCATTTCCTAATCCACTATGTCAGTCTATTTCTTTTAATTGGTGAATTTAGTCCATTTACATTGATGATTGTAATTGAGATTTATTAACTTATGTTTGACACCTTATTTATCTATTGTTTACTCCTTTTTCCCCTGTTTAATTGTTTGCCCTATATAATTGTTCCTTGTCTTCTCCTTCATGGAGTTCTGATCATTCTGTTCCCTCTCTATAACATCTTTTAGTAGTTTGTGTAGTGTGGGCCTTGTGGTCATGAAATTCTTTAGTTGTTCTTTGTCATGGAAGTATTTCACTTCTCCATCAAACTTGGGAGTTTTTCAGTGTATAGTTGTCTAGTGAGCTTTATCCTTTAAAAATAGATGCATACAGTGATTACATTCATCTCAGGAAGTTGTACTTTTACATCACAAAACTTGATTCTTCTTTGTTCCTCATTCTTTGACCCTCCCTTTAACAATTCTTCCCCTTCCTTATTTACAGAAGCTTTGTTTTCATTTTTCCTCCTTTTCATTATACATTGTTAAGTTCTAGGAAGACAAAAAGAGAAAAAGTTAATGCAGAGAATGTTCTGATATCCTTGTGTATGGGAATAAAGGCCTGAGTAGAAGCAGTTGACTCACTGAAACATGCCTTGGTGAAGGTGTTAAATTGTTTATGAGAATGTGAGGTTATAAGACAGTGAAAGAGATATTCTCAGTGTTCCCTAGAAATACTGCCATGGTCTTGCTGTCAGAGAAAGAAGCATGTTGGCATTCTTCCCTCTTTTCTGTTCTTTCCCTCTTATTTCCTTGCAGACAACTTATGCTAGCAAGATTCTACTTTTTGTTTGTAAATGATTTAATTTTGAGTTTTTTACTAAATTCAATTTATAACCATTCTTATATGGACTCTACTTTTTACTTTACTTTTGTTTAACCCATTTCTCAAACATTTTTCTTTCTGTAATATTTAGATGTCTCAGATATTTCAGTTTTGTATTTCACACCCATTGTTTAATTAAATGCTTTGCTGTCTAGCTCTTCTGTTTCTAAGATTGTAAGTATTCACCTGTTAGATGCTTGATATTTCCCACCACTCTTGGCTGCTTTACTCTGATGTGATTGGTCTTTTTAAGTACTTGGTCTTTGTGTCTATTTCTTTTGATTTATAGTCAAATTCATGCAACACACCCAAGGCACTTGCTTATCTCTTTTCTTATTTCTAAAACACATATTTGACTTGTTCTTACAGTTACATCTCTCTGCAAAAATACCTACCTGCTTTTGCAACTGTTCATTTCTCTTAAAAATCTTTAACATTGGAATCAAAATTATTTAAATATTTTTCAGAGAGTTCCAGTTCTGATCTGTATCTTTCCTGATAAATTTTCCCTTGGTAATATCTTTTCTTACATTTTTATGTGCCGAAAAGAACAATGGTGTTAAATGATTGAGGTTTCTCCAGGAAAAGAACATGGCTTTCCTATTTATTTTATTCAAAAATATTTTATTTATTTACTTCTGGAACAGGGTCTCACTATGTAGTTTAGGCTGGCCTTGGTCTCAGTGTATAGTCCAGACTGTCCTTGATTGCACGGATAGCCTCCTGTGTGAGCCTCCTGAGGGTTGTGATTAGAGCAATGTGACACCATGACCAACTAGCCCAGGCAATTGCAAGAACATGACTTTCTGCAATGCATTCATTACATTAATTTAGTGGTACTGTTGGAAGCATCATTTCATTATTCTTATTCTTTGTTCATAAGTGACAAGTTTCTCTAAAAACAAAATGTTTAGGGTGGGATATGATATTCTAGAGAGTGTTTCTCTAGTATGTTTCACCCTCAGTTTCAGTTCTTTCCCATGCTCTGTGCCTCAGAGCATATGTGTCTTTTGCCACTTACCAAGAGTGTTCAATTATTCCTCGTACTCAAAAGCATGTTAGTATCTTGAAACAGAGATGTGGTAGTCTCTCCTGTTGTTATTTATCCGTATTCCTAGGTAGACGATATGTACATGGGTAAAAGAAATATATTTCTCCAACTATAGTTCAGAGCCCAGGACATATCACTACATTTTCTTTATGATAGCAGTTTACAACATCCCTTCCCTTCCAGTGGGTTATACATGCTGATAATTTCATTTGTCAAAACTGGGAGTTACTATTTACTTCTAGTGGATAGAAAACAAATATCCTAACATAGTCACCATGAAAATATTACTCATTCTCAAAAGGACCATCATGCCAAAGTTGAGACATTTTATTTGGAGGTGGAGAGAAGTTTATATTTGTCTTTTGCTTGTTCTTTTCTCCTAATTGCAGTGTTTTCTCTAGTTCTATAATGGTCATAGTTCTATTACAGTTACTTTGATTTTACTTTTTGAACTTCTTCACCATATATTAAGGCTTTTGTTTTTTCTAAAGGAAACTGAAGAAGATATAACCACTCTCAGTAGCCCAATAACAGCCAATGAAATAGGAGATGTAATTAAAAACCTACCGGCAAAGAAAAGTCCAGGTCCGGATGGATTCACGGCTGAATTCTACGAGACATTTA
>NW_004524592.1:7712535-7733704 GCF_000260255.1 Octodon degus
GTCTCATTGCTATCTGTTTATCAATAAAACTTTGAAAAAAAATAAAAATAAAAAAATAAAAAAATAAAAAAAAGAAAGAAATGTTATTATATAGGGACATTCTCTGACTTATGATGGTTTAGCTTATGATTTTTTAAATTTAATTATTACATAAACATGTACCCACATTGTTTTTCACTTTTAGTATTTAATAAATTACATGATTAACCTAAAAAAATAAAATAAAATAAAATAAAGAAATTGAAGTGAAGATTTCAAATAATGTTTTCTATCATTCTGTAGCAATTGCTGTTCCTGGCCTGTTACCCGCTTACATTACAGAAAACACAGTTAAACTTGTAATTATGACAGAATCTCTTCCTCATCCAAAGGAGCAGAGTTTGGAATATAGTCAGAATCCCTTCTCCAGGACTACGAATTCTTATTTAGTCCTAGTCTTAGGCAGACAATGAGCTCCATACTCTACGACTTCATGGTTTCTTAACAATATACATTCAGTCTCTTGATTTGCCAAAAGTTCTTGCTGAATAATTTTTACTAAGCTTGATTTGACTGTCTGGGCTCTAGGTGAGTAAGCATTCCAATAAATCCAGTATATCCTTACAGAAACATATTTCTCCCTGGCTTTTCTGTTAATTATTTGCCCTGCTTCTTTAAAGCCTTTCATAGGTTCATGTGAATTCATTAAGTTGTAGTCAATTTGAATTTATCTTTTTTTGTTTTTGATAAATCTGGGAGCAATTTTCTTTCTAATTGTCTATGTTCCCAAGCTAAAATTAAAAGCTTCAATGTAAAGTCTTTGCATAAATTTAACTTTCAAGCAATGTCACTTTCTGAAGTAGATAACCATAGTTCAAGATGTTTGAAATTATTTTGGCATTCAATCTTTCAAAAGATGAGTTACTTCCCATATATTTTTCTCTACCATTTATTTGCATAAATAAATAAATTAATGTACTTTTATTGTTCAGTATTGTCTATGTAAAATGTAATTAAACATTTGTGCTTACCGGGGAAGTGCTTGCTTTCCTGAGCCATCTCCCTGGCCCCTGATATCCATATCTTGTTGGATGGCTCTGTAAAATGAGTGAGGAGTATCACAAATATCTCTAGCTTTCTCCCTAGACTTAGAAAGATTTTAAAATGAGTTGAAAAATAGTTGGATAACAATTTTATTTGACTGTCTAAAGAATTCTAAACACACTTAAAGTTAACTGTTGTTATAAAGGAAGATTGGAGTGGAAGACTGCTCCTAATATTTCTACACACTGCAGTAAAGGTTCTTTTAATGTTTCCTTTTTTTCAATTCTTCTCTTTCCTTTTCATTATATTGTGTATCTCTATGCTCCATTTCTGAAGATTTAACTGAAGTATTTTGATATCTTGTTTTTCACAATAACAATAATTTTGTTTCTTTTATTCTTTCAAAGTCATTAATAATTCTTTTAAATGTACTTAATGTGATATTGAAGGCTATATGTTATTAATTTTATTTATTCAACTGAGGCCCCTATGTCTGACATTCTCTGTGTGGGAAGAACTCTGTCAAAATGGTATGATGAATCACTGTGGGAAGGTGGAAAATTGAATGTATCAAAATGTCACAGTCAAATTAATTAAAGCTAAAATAATCACTTGATGTTGAATCTCAGAGACCTGTTTTAGAGAATTATTCTTTGAAATATTAGCATTCAATATGTTAATGTCTTTCTAAGCCACCTTTGAAATGTAAATTTCAACTATAATGGATGCCTGCTTTCTCTGAGAATAGAATATTAGAAAAGGTTGAAATTTAATCTCTAGAGATTTACTATTTATTCATTTCTGATGTGCTTCTATTGTCACAACTAGTTGATAAAAGTTGTCTGATGTTCTCTGGGCAAGTTAGGGTACTTATAGTGTGGTAGGATTGTCATCAATACTGTCTTTCCTAACACCTCACTCTGTCATCACATTAATTACAAATGTAAACAATGGAGAAACCTAATGACATTAAGATCATCATCAGAATGATGATTTCTCAGTTTCAGGTGGCAGATATCATCATATTTGCTCTCAGCTTGCATCTGTAAAAATGTAAAGTCTGAAAATAACTCTAAAAAGTAAAATTTTAAAAACACATGCTAAGTGGGCCTGCCTATTAGGTCAGGTATTTAACTGCTGAAACAAAGCAGTCTGGCTCCGGATGCTGTGGTTCAACCCCCTCATCCTCAAGCCAAACCAGATCTTCCCTGAAGGCATCCTGAGTGGCCCCCCCAAAAAAACCCCAAAAAACAAGTGTTAAAATATTTAGTAATAGTCTTCATTTACTCAAAAAGAAGTTGATTTTAGTAAGATCCATGGCATCTTCATATGACTTGGGGCATATGTGATAGAACATCATTTCACACAGTTTGAAATGCTTCTTTCTCTTGCCATCCAGGGTAACCTTCTCCTTGATATGCTTGATGTTCCTACATATCTTCTTGGTCTCCTTTGTGGCTTCCGCTCATCTCTCTGACATACTTTAGAGAAGCCAAAGAACTATTTGAGTACTTTTAATCATTCCCATTTATCCTCACTATTGTAGTGTCTAAAGGTGTTCACAGATTTGATTAAAAGCATAGCTTTTGTTGTGGTACTAGGAATTTAAAAGCATAGCTTTATTTACGAAAAAAATAGGAATGAAATAATAAAATATTATTAAACAATTGAAATATATACAATAACAAAATGTAAACATAAGTATCAGTAGTAAAATTAGATAGTTATAATGCATATTTGTATTTTGCTATAATTCTCTATTTTCAGATCAGAAAAGTGATATTTGAAAATAAGATAAGTTATCTACACATTCACATATAAACACAAACACATATATAGATCCAACACATTTTGAAATTTCCTATATTATAGATATGAGGAAAATATAGTGATGTGAAAATAATAATTTCATATATAATTTAAATCACACTACCAAAATATTTTTATTTTGTTTTAATTTTTTTTGTGATACTTACATCCTCATTTTGTTTGAGATAGCTTTATTAGTTCTACTGAAATTGGATGAAAGGAAAAAAGAAAAGCATGGTGAACTAATAAAAAGCAAAGTGAATCATGGAACAGAAACAGATCAGGCAGCCAAAAGAAAAATTATTTTCAGATAAGAAAAAATATAGATGAATCACAGAGCTTAGTCATCCATTTAGTTTGCTTTGATAACCATTAGGTAAAGCACATGGCAAACAGTTTTTATAAGATATTCTTATCTTATTCATTGATCTACCCATGAGAATCCATTAAACAGTCTAGTCAGGGGGATTTAAAGAATATAACTCATATATTTCTCAAGTACCCGATGTACTGATATTCATGTTTCCATGAGGAAGATATATTGATATGAATTTTAATTCATTCACTATTACAGTTGAAGGTCCATTGTGGTGACATAGTATCTTATTGATGCTGAAATAATAGACAAAGTAAAAGGTTAATTTAGAATATATTAGAAAGAGGAGGTTGTAACTAGTTATCATTATTCAACTCTATTTTTAAGCCCGTTACAACCTCCTGTTGTAATGATAACTAGAAGATGAATTAAGAATAGGTTCTAATATTAATGGAGAGTGATCTGAAAGTGACATATGAGCAGACTTGAATATTGTGAAAAAGATAGTCAAGAAATTTTTCAGAGAACACAGTACGCAAAGGAGAAAGTTGTATAAAAACCCTAATGTGAAGACTGAGAAATGACAGCAACAAATGGAGACTACGAGATCCCAATCCTTTCCTCCAAACAAAAGCAATGATACATACAACAATCTATGGAAAAGGACATCTTTCATATACAGAAAATGACAGGAAAAATTCTTCCTATTTTGCTACATGCCCTGTTATGACACAATATCATAAGGAGAACCTACAGACCTCCTCTTATTGAGAAGATTTTGCACGTCAAAAGAAATTAGCAACAAAGAAAAAAAGAAAACCCACAAATTTGGAAAAAATCTGAACTAATAAGCACTCAGACAAAGGCCTGCTCTCTAGAATTTATAAAGAACTAAAATACATTAGGGCCCCTAAATTTAAAGCCCCAATCCAGAAAAGGTCATCTGAGATGAACACACACTTCTCAGAGGACGAAATTAAAGAAGTGAATAAATATATGAAAAAATGCTCCACATCACTATCCATCCACGAAATGAAAATTAAAACAACACTGAGATACCATCTCTCACCAGAAAGAATGTCTATCATAAAGAAATCAATGAACAACAAATGTTGGAGAGGCTATGGGGAAAAAAGGAACTCTTCTTCACTGCTGGTGGGAATGTAGACTGGAGCAATCATTACGGAAATCAGTGTGAAGACCCCTTAAAAAACTAGGACTGGAAATCCCATTGAAAGCAGCTTTCCCCTTACTGGGAATTTTCCCAGAGGAACTAAAAACATCATATCATAGTGATATATATGTACCTATGATAAAGCAGCACAATTTGTGATAGCTAAATCTTGTAAACAACCAAAATGCAGGTCACCTGACAAATGGATGAAAATGATGTGATGTTTTTATACAGTGGAGTATTACTCACCTAGAAAGAATGGTAAACTCAAATCCACTTTATATTTAAGTGGATGCCAAGTGAATATATACTTATAAGTGAGATAAAGCAGACCCACATGTGTAAATATCATATAGTCTGCCCAGTGTAAGAACTCAAACGAAGAAATAAAAATAGAAAGGTATAACAGTTAAAAGGAAAGCAAGAATTTAAGGATTATAATGAAGAGAGGGCAAGGAGAAAAGCTAGGAAACATGACAGAGGCAAAGCCATTCATTTATAAGCACAAGATGGTTAAGGGAATGATCCTGAGAATCTTTATCAGGTTTTCAAAGCTAGCAGTTAAATGGTCGGATTCTAACTCTGACTAACTATATGTGCTGATACCTGTGAACCAAGCAACTGCACTGAAGATAGCAATGTATACTACTTGGTTCATGCTTGGAATGCCTATCATTCTGGTCTTCTAAATACATACTGCTTGTCATGTCATACCAATACTTCTACACTGTCTCTAAAGTAAATATTTGTTTAAAAAAGGGTAATAAATGAAAACAAAAGAAAAGAAAAAAAGAGCAGACTGTTATAGGACAGTCCTGTTACAATGCTCTATATGGTTAGATTTCTAAATTTCTGTGTGAAAATATGCAATTGTTTATGCCTATTTCTTGTAAAATATTCTTTCATTTTGTTATTTTTTCATTCTTTGTATTCTGTAGGGACTTAAAGTTTAACATATCAATACTTGATGGAAGATACCTCTTCCATGTTATGCCTAACATGTTTTATATTCAGACAGATAGTGAAGTTAAGCTCAACTGCCTATGTTGTAGGGTAATAATAACAAACTTCTCTTCTGGAGAGTTAACAACTTCAGTTTGCAGACCAAAGATTACAGAAAAAGAAGGGCTTCAAGGACAGCCAACAGTTTGGTCCTAGCCTTTCAAGGTCAGTTAGGACTCAGGACATAGGAGAACCTGTACTGTGACATCCTGTAACTCAGTTGTGTCCCAAATTTTCTGATCAAGGAGATTATGGGGCCACAGAGGAAAGTGATTGATGATGTAGAGTGTTCCTAAGGAGAGTCACATGAAGAGAAAACATTCTCTCAGGCTCTCACAGAGAGCAAATTGGTCAAGCAGTGATTGTAACTCATCCACATGCTTGACACTAAAAAAGTATCTACAAACTGTGATACATGGTTTCAGGGTAAATCCTGAGGGGATTTACCTTGTCATATACATAAGTTACATTTCTTTTTATGTAGGTCTTGCTTTATCTTGGTTTTAAACATCAGCAGAAAAATATGAAAATGAAGTTTGAAAAGTAAAGCCATATTAATATGTTGAGCTGTAAAAGACTCAAGTTAACGACTTCTAATATTGCTTGCCCCTCAGGTAACCCACTACTATTATGGACTACTGGACTATATTGGAATATTTTGCTGAATTCACACACCTACAATATTTAAATTATAATGGAATACCCATTTTTGACAAAACTAAACAAAAAAGGAAAACAAATGGAGGATCATTATATCTGTATATTCAAAATAATTAAGATAGATATACAGCTATTTTCTCTTAATTCAGTGAATGGAAAAATTTTTACTAATAGCGTTTGTGGACAGGATATCATGTCTATATCTTGTACTATGAATGAACACCAAGAAGACAACAATATGCAATGTATTAGGTATTGAAACTGTCCTACTTATCGGTTTTGAAACTATTTCATTGCTATTTGTTTCTCAATAAAATTCTTAAAAAATGTAGTCCCCATGGTCCAAATTTCTCCCAAACAGGGAAGAATAACAGTAGGGAAATCTCAGCAGTCATTGCCAGTAACAACCCCATTAGCCCTTAGTACTTATTGCAAAAGACTCAGGAATGTTTTTGAATTGGGTCCAAAGCTACATTCTCTGTGATAAAAGTTCTTTCTACTATTGGAGTTAGAGCTTTTGAAATTGGAGCACCTGTGAGTTGGCACAAGTCTACACCTCAGAATAGACATGGTCCTGGGGAGTTTGCCTGTGAACAGGCTATAGCCCTTACTGCTGTCACTACACATACTATCAAGTATTTACTAGAAAAGACTCTCAACACAGTTGTGCACATAAGAACAATGGGCCATATTTCTAACAATGTTGAGCAGATAATCCAGTGAGATCACTGTAGCCACATACACCCTCATACAACCATCAGACCTAACTGCTTTCTGTTTTTTGCATACCCTTATAATCTACTTCCCAGTAGTCCCCATGGTCCAAAGTTGGATATAGATCATAGAAACACCATGAACCTTACCTTGAAAGATAGAGAGAAGAAAAACTGAAAAAAGGTAACATTATTCACAAAATGACAATATATCTACACTTACCAACTATTAGTTAATATTAAATGAATAGAATTCTTTAATCAAAAGTCTTAAAGTGGCTCAGTAGATTAAAATGTGAGATTGATTTCTTGCCTACAAGAGATTTGCTTTAGATTTAAGAACACACATGAGTTAATGGAAACAAGATATTCCATGCAAATGGTTATGAAAGAAATAAGAATTTTCTTTAATGACAGACTAAGACTTAACTCAAAAACTACCAATAGAGAAAAAGAAATATAGTGATAAAAATATCAATTAAGTAGGAAGTAGGAATTAACTGTTGTAAAGGTATTTGTATGAACATCAGGGCACCAGAACATAAAAATGAAATAATGAAAAATCTTAATGAACAAATTGACAGTAATACAATTATTTGATATTTTAATATTCTGTGTTCAATGATAGAATAGTATTAAATAAACAGAGTGAACTTATTCTAAAATCCATAATTAAGAATAGAAACAATACAACTAAAATAGCTTTTGCATATGAATTTTGGAGGGCACAGACTTGGTGCTTTAAAAATTGAGCTAACTTTGATCTTTACATATTAAGTTTAGAGAGAAAGATGGCCTGGGAATTTAAATTTCATAGCCCTAAAACAAATGTTAGATAAAACTACAGCAGTTACAAATTTTCTATTCTGTTGTGAAAGTAAGATTCTGTTGGCTTTCTATTCAGTTAAAAGATTTTTTTTTTGGTAAATATACGTGCCAGCCAGCCAACATTCTGTCCCCATTGAACCAATAGGAACAAAATGACAAAATCCTTTAGACTGTATAAAATGAAAAACTAGCAGTGTTCATGAGTTCAAAGAATCCATATTTTACAAATGGCCATGTTACTGAAAGTGATCTATATATTCAATACAACCTCCAGTAAAATGCTAATGACATTCTTCAGAGTGTTAGTTGCAACTCTAAAATTCATGCGAGAGCAATACAAAACCCAGATAGCCAAACCAACTGAGTGAAAAGAGTAATGCTGAAGATAAAAATACGTGCTAGATCCATAATAACAAAAACAGCATGATAGTGGCCTATAAATAAACGTGTAGAAAAGCATAGGAGATTGGAGGACACAGAAATAAACCCACATGCACTTATAGTCATCTGACTGTTGATGAAGGTGCCAAAATAGATAGCTGCATATCTATGTTTATCGTGCAAAATTCTCAATAGCTAATTTGTGGAATCAGGCTAGACACTTTGTCAATGTATGAATGGGTAATGGAAAATGGACAGAATTGGAGACCATCATGTTGAGCTACATAAACCAGTCTCAGAAAGACAAGTATTGCACATTTTCTCTTATACATGAGATCTAGGGACAAAAGGTGACATAGAAAGTGGAAAGGAGACTCTTAGACAACATTAAGGAAATCATGGAGAAGGTAACTAGTGTAAATGATGGCAATTATAAAAAGAAAAATTAGAAATAGCTCTACTGTCCAAAATCATAAGGCTTTTCTGAATACTGAGGAACAATTTAATACTAGATAAAGAACAAAAGCATGGAGCCAAATATCCTTAGTTGTTTTGGCAGGTAGAATATTCTAAATTTTGAGACTGGTGCAAGTATACTGAGACAATCCTGTGGCACTCCAAATGTGAACAGAAATTAGATGCAGAGAATTCTGGAGATATTTTATAGGTAATGCTGTGAAAATAATAATAATAGTGATGTCCAAATCCTGAAAACTCCCCACTAGACTACACTGACCTCTTTCCCTATATTAGTAGACTCACAGAAGGGAGGCATGCACATTTATAGGTACAAATTATATTTATTTCACTATTGACTGTTTATTCACGATGTCTAGCATTTAATGAAAATTGTAAGATATACAGTATGAGACTAAAACCAACCTATCAGAGCTAAATTATTTAACAAAACAATCCAAAAAGTTCCTTATTGGTGACAAGCGTGAAGACCAAAATACCTATGAAAAGAGGAATGATTACTAATTCCTAGCAGTGTATTAATGTTTCCTGGGATAGTTTTTTAACATTGGTGTCAGAGAGAGGGGAGCAGAATGAGAGACAGTAAAAGTCTTAAGTGTTTCGTATAAAGTCTAAGAAGAATTGGATGTCTGTTATCATTTATATATTTTAATTTAAAATTTAGTTCTATTAAATCATTTAATAAGCCAGATAAGACTGATAATGGGCATACAGATTTTTTTTTTGAACCAGGGATTGAACTCAGGTTCCTGCACTTGCCAGGGAAGTGCTTATTCCACTGAGCCATCTACTTGGCCCCCAAAAGCACAGAGATTTTTAAAACATAAGTCAGATAAATTGTTTGGTCTATTGTGCTATGAAATAGGAGTACACATATATTATTCCTAGTTCTGAGCACAATATTTTCTGGATGTGCAATATTACTTTAAAGAAAGTAGAGGCTGGACTGATTGAAGGATTCCAGTATAACATAGCATCATTTACTTCATGTATTAAAGTCAAGGTGATTAAGCTTTCCAAGGAAGCAAGATATCCTGGGTATCTTTGCAAGTGACAGGTAATTCAAGGCTAATGCATTTATTTTCAAACATCAACAATATGAAAAGATCACTAGCACCTTTGGCTTTCAACTTAGATATTTCTTTATCTACAAGCTGCCAAAAATCAATTTAGCAGAATGTTTTAACTGAGCTAGAGATAAAGGTATGCATCTAAGTGATAAAATAATACATTAGGTATGAAAAATACAACTATTTTTATCAAATGAAATATTTAAAATGTCAAAGATAGCTTAGATTATAAACTAATACTGAAAAATTACTTGCTTTTATATTATTTAGCAATTTTTACTCAATATTTCTTGAACATTGAATGTGAGTTTGAACAGATCTTTTATATACCATATAGAACAAAAATTTGGAAGTGTTTTTAACTCAATTTGGTCTTTACATAGTTAAGAATTTCTTAGCTATAGATAACTCTCAAATTCATCTATCTTATTGCAAGGATTAAGAAACTATAAGAGAGAAGTCATGAACAATTATTAGAAGCTATGTGATGCTTCATTAGGAAAATAATTTTTAAAAATTTATTTATACTGCATTTCCAAAAGTAAAGTAAAATTATTGATCCTAATAAGACACATACATTCTACAAATAAGATGGGAATCCAATTTAGAATAGAAAGTAAAAAATGAAAGAATATGAATAATTTTTCTTTAACAAAATAATTATTTTGTTCAAAAATTGCTGCTGAAAGAGGCTTGGTTTTCAGTTACTAAGATGTTTTAGTTCTTTCTCTAATAATAATTCATTATTTTTACTTTTTTAAGTTTACTAGTAAATATATTTATAGTCAAATTTTAACTTGTTACTACCTACTGGAGATTTTAAAGTTGAAAGCATGTGACTTTCTTTTAATTTCATTTGCCAGAAATCATCATTAGTTACAAGGGCATTATTAACTGGCCAAATTGTGAAGTAAATATATAACAAAGACACAGGCAATTGTAAGAACATAGAAACAAATATAATTAGCAGTTATAGGTTTTCTTTTGCAACTTGCATGACTGGTCTTTCTTGGGTTACCTACCTGATTGCTCTTCTCTTTCTTGACATCTGCTGTGGCATGAAAAAGTTCAACATCTACAGAAGAATATCTATACTTCTATTTAGTGGATCTTAATGAAAATAAAACCATGGTTAAAAAATAGAGATGCGTCTTCATTGATGCAATTCATTTTGTGAACAGAGATAAGGAAGACAATGGGAATTTTAAGTGTTGGTAGTACAAAAAGAAGGGGCTAAATAATTGCTACCTTGAAGCAAAATCATAAACACTTTTACTACGGCAAAGGAATTCTCCTGAGTGCCAGGCAGCACAGAAATTTGAAATAATTTTGAGCCTTTAGGGGAGATAAGACAGAAGCATGAGCAACAACAAGAAAAATAAAAAGGTAAACAAAAGGAAAACAGGTGGCAAACCTTTTAAGGTTTTTTTTTTCTTTTCATTCAAAGAACATTTCATTTCCTCTTCAGAGTTCACTCAATTTGAGTTATTGAATAGGACACAACTTTTGATTGAAATGAGAGCTTAAATGGGCCACCAAAATGTCTCTTCAAAGTTTAGGCTTTCCTTGCCTGTTTCAGAGCACTCTATTCTTCTTACTAGTATTTCTGTGTTTTCTAGTAATTCACTGGGCACCAAAATATAATTTAAAAATCAATGGGTGCAAGGGAAAATAGGACTTAACCATCTTATTCTGTCTTTTCTCTAAGAAGTCACTCTTGCAATGGCAAATAAGAAAGAACTTTTAAAATAACAACTTGAGGTGGGAAAAGGTTCCATTTAATTCTGATTTAAATGAGCTCTGTCCTATTTATATTGCATTTTCCATGGGTCTAAGATCAAAATTTATGTTTTTTTCTTAATAATGCTTCCTAGATTTTCTTGTCTTTTAATATCACTTCAGATTATAGGCTTTGCTACTTGGGACTTGTAACTGGCATGCTGGGTTGCTAAGAGACTGAGTCCAAGGTTAGAAATTGGCTGAGCAGGCTTCTGTTTGCACATCTGTTACTGATTGTGTAGAACTTGGGAGACACTACTTGTAAGTTCTGCACATTAATTTGTTAAAAAATTATCTCTTTATCAACCCCATTTTAAAGGACTAAATATAAGAATGTGGATATTAATGAAATTTGTTACAAATAGAAGAAAAAATGGTTTTAAAAATTCTAAGATTTTATTGGTAGACTTGTGAGCCACCTACTCCAAATCCTTCTATGTTTTTTAACTGCTTTACAAAGGTTTCACTCATGTAACATTCCATTTCTCCACCCACTCTAGTCCTAAGCAAAAACAATCTATTTTCTGTCTTTGTCGATTACCTATTCTGGGTGGTGTAAAGTCATAAAAGTATGCAATGTGATCTCTTGTGTTTGATTTTTTTATATATCATAATTATTACAAAGCTCAACTATTTTTAGCATAAATCAACTTCTTTTTATTGTTGAATATATTTTATTAATATTTTATATCTAATTTTTCCATACATCCTTCAATGAATATTTGGGTTGTTTCCACCTTTGGCTATTATAAGTAATGCTGCTATAAGTACTTTCTTGTTTTTGAGTAGCCATGTGTTTTCAATGATTTTGGAAAACTGCCAAACAGGGGAATTATTGGTGAAAGTGGTAAATCTAGGTTCTACTCTTTGAGGAATTGTCAGACTGTTTTCCAGGATGGCTGCTACATTCCTACCAGCAGTTGAAAATTCTCTACCTCTTCCCCAACACTTGTTGTTACCTACTTTTTTAAGATTATAGGTAATTAGTAGGCATGAAATCATATCTTTGATTTGCATTATCTGTGTGACTGCTTATTTGAGAATCTTTTTGTCTTTATTGATCACTTTTAGGGGATCATTTGTCTTTTGATCATCCCCAAGAGAAAATGGTGGTGGTGGGGTTAGAAAATAAAGACAAGAGATAATAGCTGATGTCAGATGGAAGCCTGATTGGCAAAGGACATGAAAATAACAGTAGAAATATTTATTTTTACCTTTGCAAAGGCAGTATCATTTACAATCTCTTTAGTATTATCTCTCTAGCTTCCACCTTCTTTGTCAAGTTAGCATTCACCAAATATTCATGTAATAGTACACTCTCCTAGTATATTTACTTTAATGGCCTTCCCCTGAGAAATATTCAAATTTTCGGGGCCAGGAAGATGGCTCAGTAGAATAAGTGCTTCCCTGGAAAACGCAAGGGTCTGAGTTCAATCCTCGGTCCCGTCAAAAAAAAAAAAAATCAAATTTTCACAAAATATCTTTAAAGAGAAGCCTTTTATAATCAAAAGAATGTATTTCTCACATTAGTTTAGAATTCTTCTAGGAAAATTTTTGTTGATTTTCAGAACATTTCTCCTACTTTTTTGAGGCTAGCAGCAAGTATTCTTTAAGGCCTCACTGAAATAAGAGGAAAAAAAAAATCAACATTAGCTTGCTCACTTATTTTTTTCTTTGTTTCACCTCTCCCCTTCCTCCTCTACCTCTTCCTCCTCCTCCTCCTTCTCCTCCTCCCCCTTCTTCTTCTTTTTGATCAAAAACTGCATTGCTTATTCATCCCCCTCAGTCATTGTTGATGGTGAATAAACTAGTTCCACATTTGATAGAAAATTTACTCTCATGGACTATTTTTCAAAGAATATGTCAATTATTATATGAACTCTTCAAAAAGAGAATAATTTCCAAAGTATTTCTTTTAATGAATTTTTGATAGTACATGTTTATCATACATAATGATTACAATTCATATCCTTGCATGGAACTGGTGCATAGGCACTACCCACCTTAATTCCTTTTTTCATCTCTTCCCTCCTCTTTTTCAGGTCTCCCTCTATGGATTTCCCTCCTGTTTGACAAAGATCTGTCTCCTTGCTTCTTACAAAAGTGTTCCTGAACAATTACTGTAAAAATTTATGTTATCTCCCAGAAGAACTACTTTGAAACAGCCAGTATTAATTTTAACATTTATCTGTTTCAAGCATGAAATATGTTATTGCACAAATAAAATTTGTGCAGGCATTAACTCTCATAACTGTTCTAAACCTAAGGTACCATTTGGGACCATGACTGGACTAAGCTCATGAGAATTTTCTCAGAAGCTGGAGGTAAGATCAATTTTTATCGGTGTAACAATCTACCTCAAATTAGGGATACTTATTATCTCCTCTAACAGAAGGTTCAGCACAAAGAGAGTTTCCCAGCATGAGCACAGTTGGATTTCAGCTTCTCTGAAGTCTTTCTGGCTTTTTTTTTAACCTTCCACAGTGTTGCCCTTAGTAAGATTGGAGTGTTTCTGGGCTCTTCAAATTTACCCTATGGATTTCAAGATGATGAAACAGCTACATAGGTAACCAAAGGGATAAAGCAAAACCTTTATGTTATACAACAATAAAACAACAAGTTATGCTCTTATCTTACTGAGTTACTTAGACTTCACATTAACCTCTATCTGGCAGCAGTTGGAAGAGAATGCCAACAGCTGTCTGATTTAAAGCTGATTTCCTTTATATGGACTGGCAAACAGGATTGACACATCAGCGTTAAGGTTGTTAACCATTTATACTTGGGGAGAAAATTGGTTTACCTGAGTGTCACAGAACACAGAGGCAGGACGAGCACTTGAATATAGATGTGATTATTAAGAAAGAGATAAGAGGTGAGAGATGTGGTTTAGTCGGTCAATAGTGTTAAGTATAGAAGCACATTGTACTATCAGGAAATTCAGAGAGATTGAAAGTATCACAGGGAATACAGAAATAAATACTTCCTTTCACAATGCAGTTTTCTTTTTTAATATTTGACTATTAATGTATATAAAAATGTGCTTGAATATGGTCTGGTGCCTCTGAAATACCATGGTAGAAATAATCAAACTCTATTGTCAAAACAGTCACTTACCATTGACCTGTTTTCAGATTTGGACATGGATCATCCAGGATGGAGACAATAGTACACTATCTATGACAGTGGGGAGTACAAAAAATGACTATAGTTGTTAAATAAATTATATATGCATTAGGGTTCATACAGTTAGTAAGAATAGTATCATTTAGATTATAACTATGACTGATCTCTCTATGTGTTTCCTCTGCATGCAGTCAGTGAACACTGTTGCCTAGAAACGGTCTACTTTCCTCATCTGAGGAAGGGACATTTCTGTTTCATCCCAGCGCTTGTTTCCTACCACAGTGATTGACACTAATAACACATGCAACACACAAGACAATCTAGAAGTTTGCTTCTCAGATGGAAGTCAGTTTTGGCTCAGATGTTTATCTTGTCTCTCAGGGTACTTATTTTCCTTGGTTATCAGCTCACCATGCTTCTTTAAAAAGGAAGGAAGAGAAAGAGTATGATATGTAAAACTTTTTATAAGTTTAATAAGTAGATGCTAGACCCAGATGGTTCTTTGAGAGTATTGTATAGGCTGAAATAAATTATTAATGAGCTTGAACTAAGACAGAATTGATTATAGTCCTATAAATGTCTCATGGGAAAAGATTAGAATTCAGAGAACCACGATTTTCTGTTCTGTGGTATTTTCTACTGCTTTGTTATTTATCAATGGCAATACAGTATATAAAACCAATCACAATAGTTGAAAAGTTAGATTTAAATAATTTATATATTCATAAATTAGCATATATTATACACTGTATGCAATGTTAGGTGTTACCTAACATTGATATCTATAGATATAGATATAGATATAGATATAGATATAGATATAGATATAGATATAGATATGGATATAGATATCACTAGGAAAATAAAGCAACCAGATTCAGTGAGGAAGGAGAAGATGGAGCTGTCAAATGTTGAGTATGCACTTGGCTTCACTCAGTACAAATTCATAGCATATTTCACTCCTTCCCTTGCAAATAAATCAAGACTTGGACGCGTTTGATAATCGTCTCAAAGCTTCAGACTGGACACAATGGAACAAGAAGCTAAATCAAGTGCTTCTGAATACAGACAGCATTTTCACTTTGTTGTGGTGTGCAGCAGCTTGGACTATCAGGTAGACATGTTTCCTGGCCCTGGGCTAGAAGCAGTTTCGAGAAATATAAAGCACAGAAGAAAGTTTACGTGAAAAAACATGGAAAGGCTCATCCTTTTAAATAGACTGAAGAATGTAAAATGTTCCTCAGGCTCTTTCGGCCTGGAATTCCAAGGGAAATGTTGCAGCTCCAAAATGTCTGAGATAGTAAATAATCCTGTGCACTACAGTAGTAAATAAATGGTAAATACTGTAAAAAAAGACCAACTGTCTGCTCAGGGTGCTGTTTCCCACACTCTAATCTAGCATTATATAATTGATTTGTTAATGCCCGATACAAACATTTGTGTGAAACACACACTAGTCATATGCTTGAACTGTTATCAGTGTACATTGGACATGATTCAAATATTTCAGCTTTGCTTCTGTTTAATTAGTAAGTATAACACAAAGCTCTTCCATTAATCAGTACAAAGGAGCTTTAGTGAAATTAACCCTGCCTGGAACTCTTACTGAAGGAATTTCTTATCTTTCAAGTAGTAAAAGCAATTTATCAGCTCAGCAGTCAGAGTCTTTTATCAGATTTATAGTTTCTGCAGCTTAGAGAATTCCTTCAGTCAGTTTGACAGCTTCTATCTTTATGGTTACTAATGTGGAAGGATAAAAATAATTGCATGTTTAGAACAAATATCCTGGAAAGTTTTCACAGGCTTTCTCTCATATTTATTTTTTAAACTATTTCAATTGAACTTTGAGAAACACTGCCTTATTTTTCTTTTTTTAAATACAACTTCCCCTTTTCAATAGCTTTTTTTCTTGCTTTGGTCTATTAACACTGTGTTCACAAATGGCAACATGGAATATTCAGGTTTTGTACAATGCATGATAATAAATAGTTCATGAACTGCCAAATTTTGTAAGTTTTGCTTTTTCAGATTCCATAAAGAACAACTCTCAACCAGTGGCTTGAAAGATGCTTTCAAATGTTTCTGCAAAATCTCTCTATCTTGGAGGGAAGATTTCTCCCTTCTAATTTTCCTCTAACTGAAATGCAGGACCTTGCTGCTATTTGGAATAAGAATTTATGCTTTGGACAGAACAGAAACTTACACATACCTCCAAACTAGAGACAGAGCAGTAAGTCTCTGGTGTTTCTTTTTTTAAACTATCCTACCAGACTAGACTCTATCTTTTCTTATTTTCTAAATAACTGAGAAAGTAAAGTGAGTAAATTGGATCGATCAAGAGGATGATAGGATGGTGTGAAAGACAAGTTTTGCTTTCAAGTTGGAGAATCTGGTTGTATTTGGTCTCTATGGAAATGGGTTGATCACATGACATCAGCCAGATCAAAGAACACCCCATAGGCAACATGTTGATGGGACACAAAGGGCAATTAATTCTTAAAGATTATCTCTTAGGAAAACCTCACAAACTTGTCTCTTTTTACCTGAGGTGCTCATTTCAGAGAATGTCATACTGCTCAGGGATAAATGAACGGCCCTTAGTTTCTGCTGAATCACATTTCAAAATACTTTTAAATTGTTGATATGCACTCTCTGATTAACACAAATCTTACCTTTCCTTTCTTACTTTTTGTATTTTAGGGAAGGGTCTACAGGGTGTTCAGGGTTTCACTACTAGATCAGACTCCTAGTGATGTGCCTGTTTATAGCCTCCCAAAAGCTGGGATTCCAGGCACATGTCACCCACTGCCCAGTCCCAATTGTCTCAGCGCCCCAGAAGCAGGGCTGGAATGGCTGTTACTTTTCCTTTCTGCTGTCTATCAACTACTTACTATTTCTCCCATCCATCACCTTAAAGAAACATTTAAGTTTGTTTCTTTCGAACTTAGGTCATGGTACTCTTATTCCAAATAGTATTTTTTTATTAATGTTATTATTTTGTGCCAATGACTCAGAAATTACTGACAAAGACTTCCTATTCAATGAAAGTATTTATCCATTGTAATTTAACCTGGTCTGAGTTAGGCATGATCTGTTGGAAACTTCAAAAGATAAAAATGTGTTGGAGAGTCCCTATGAAAGCATCGAGTTTATTAAATAAGACAAACTTGTGCCTCTCCGGGATATACTAAAGATCTAGCAATGGATAGGGAGAGGCAGAGTGGGGGAATCAGCAGAAGAGTGTAATGACTTCTTGTTGGGATCCATGGAAGCTAGAAAATTGGTCAAATACATAGGACTAGGCCTTAGTGCCTAGAGCAAACACACTACCTCAGTGCTGAGATAAGCACGTTAATGGTTAAGGGTTATTGGTTAATGTCAGATGACCAATTGGTTAATGTCAGCTATTAGTAGGCAACCTTGTGTCACATGTTACTAACTTTTCAAATGTGTAAAGAAGCGTTCATATTGTTGTTCACGGGGTCCTCTTGCCAACCAAGCATACCAGTCAACACCTAACCCAGTTTTTGTCTTCTTGTCTGTTGTTTCCTTATTTCTGCTGCCATTCTCCCTGTGCAGAATGGTTCACACTGAGACCCACGGATCCTCACAACTTGTGTCTACAAATCCCTTCTTTACTGTTGACATTTCAATACTGTATCCAATAGAACAGACACATGAGACAATGGCAGAAGCCACATTTTCCTATCTGCTTCAGTTAGTGTCAGGTGAAAATTACTGTTCAACTAAATAGCTCTTCATAAGGGAATTGACAACTGTGCAAAACTGAAACATGTTACTGCTGTCTCTTAATTTCCAAAATTTTATATATCAGAACTTTCAGGCTAAAACATCTTGAGCAAAAATTTCAGACTGTGGCTTTTATGAATGCAAATACCAGTTGATGTTTATTCTCCCACCACATCAGCACTTTTCACCAGAAACATAGTGAGGGTCATAAATGTAACTTTAAATATATTGGTAGCCACACTAAAAAAGTTAAAAGATATGGAACACCTTTATTTATTTATGTATTTATTATATATTTAGTACAGGGCCTACATGGTCTCACTACACAAATCGGACTTACAGTGATCCTTTTGTTTTCAGCCTCCCAAGCAATGGGATTACAGGCATGAGACACTACGCCTAGTCTCAATTGCCATCTCAGCACCCTCTGGGGTCAGGGTTGGCAGGGCATGCCAGGGGGAGGGTGGGGAGTCAAGCCCTGGTCCCTGCATCTGCCTCAGCAGGCATTTTAATCCACTGAGCTATCTGGATGATCTTTGGAGCAGTTTTAAAGTGTTGCTGGCAGGCCGGGAAGATAGCTCAGTAGAATAAGTACTTGCCTGGCAAGTGCAAGGTCCTGAGTTCAATCCCCTGGTACCTCAAAAAGAAGATGTTGCTGGACCTTCTTAAAGTACCTTGGAGCATGCATGTGTGTCAAGTAAATAGAATGCTAGACATAAGTCATCTGGCTGCTTTTTTCTTTCAGTGTTTGAGATTTTGGCAAGAGTGTACTCACTAGTTGATTGATGGGTTTATTCCAGTTGAAATTTGTTTGATGAAACTTACTTCATCAAGAGATTTCAATTTCCACAATTAAGGCAAACTACCAAGCGTAGTAACAATTCATTTTTTCTTGATTATATGTAAACATAATAATATAGCATTTTTGTTAACAGAAAATCCTCTGGTGTAACAAAATATCCACTTAGATTCCATTTGAATTTTTTTCCTAAAAAGACATACTGAATTCCATTAAATTATAAAGCCCTAAATATTGTCTTTCTTTTAGTATTAAGAATGATATTAAATGCTGATTCTTGAGCTATGTGTCATAAAGTTCAAGAGCAGTATCTGCTCATCTGTAATAAGCTTAGGAGGTTTTTTGGTCTTTACTCATTGGGAGTGTGTAGACATTTTTGTTACCACTGCATGCTGCCTGACTTATTAGTAGCTCCCTAATGGAGACCTGTGATTGGAAAAGCCCTTTGAGTCTTTATTAAGATGGTTGGTTCCTATGTTTATAATGTGGATATGTACAATATTGATCAGTTAATTCAACAGCTCACACATTTCAGACCTCAGATGTGTTAGATTCAATGCTGCTAATATCTCTGACTATGCAGTTTCACTTAGCCATCCTCCTTAATATCATCTCTCCAAAAGATTTGAAGTGAAAGAACAATTCTCAGAAGGTGATCAGATGTTCTACAAGTGAACTCATGGACCAGCTTCCTAAAAGGTATTATATGCTATGTGCAAAACTGTAGTCAGTGATAAAAAAAAAATGTTAACTCATTTAATCCATGCTAATTCCCTCTGAGGACAACATTATTACTCTTATTTTTACCAGTTAGGAAATTGAGAAGCTAAGTAACTTGCCTCAACACCTGTTACTAGTGAGTGGATTGGGATCCAGGAGTGCAGCTCCAGGCTGTGCTCCTAATGGTACTGAGCACCACCCTTCCCATTGACAGGGTTCAGAAAACCCACATGGGCCCCAGTTTTAGTCTTGCTGAACCCTCCTGACCAGGCTGAAAGGGACAGAGAAGCCCATTATTGCATGGAATCCACAGGAAATAGTTTACTAGCTTCCAACAGAGAAAGGGAAAGAGCAATATTTCAATAGAAATCTACCAGTGTCTTCAGGGAACTACCCTGGCACTCAGGGCCCCTGGTCTTGATACTGCCTGTAGTCCTGGAGTCAGAGAAGGTAGTTAGGCAGCTCATAGGGGACACAGCAGACCTCCAGCACATGTGAAAGGGGAAGATGTCACCAAGGGGAAAGTAGTCCTTGAGCGAGGGGTCCTACCTGCTCTAGACCCCCTTGTTTGGGCAGTCTTCCTCATGTTGATTCTGATTTTACAGGAGCTGGACTGCAGATCCAGAAAACAGCAGATGAAGAGACCTCAGAAAACATGACCTGGTTCCAGCCACCAATCACATTCAGTCCGGGGCCAGGATTTCTTTAACTTTTTTTATTAGTAAAACTTTTTTGAAAATAATTTAATAATTTTTTTTAAAAATCATTTTATTGAGAAACATAGCAATGAGACAGTTTTAAAACCGATTGCTATATTAAAAACCTCCTACTAATCAGCTTTGAAACTCATTGTTATTTGTTTCTCAATAAAAATTATTTTAAAAAATGATTACTAGCACAGTTTCAATAATTAACATATTGCATATTGTTGCCTTAGTGGTTATTCACTGTGCAAGATAAGACATGATATCCTGTCCACAGGCACTATTAGAACAAATCTCTCTATTCATTGAATTAAGAGAATGCAACTGTATATCTATCCTACTTTGAATATGCAGATAATAAATGGTCTTTCATTTGTATCTCCATTTTTTGTTTAGTTTTGTCAGAGATGGGCATTCCATTGTCATTTCAATACTGTAGGTGCATGAATTCAGCAAAATATTCCAACATAGTCCAGTAGTCCATAATAGTAGTGGGTATTCCATAAGACTGGCAATGTCAGAAGTTGTTGACGTGAGCCTTTTACAGCTCAGCATATTAATATGGCTTTATTTTCACACTTGAAGATATACTCATAAGTGAAATAAACCAGACACACATGCATAAATTTATTTAGCTTTGCTGAACAAAAAGACTGAGTTACCAGCTTGGCAGGGTGGGGTGACCAGTGCCTCTCCCATTCCTGGATTGTTGATTCTGCTCCCTGGAGCTTCTACCACCAGAGTTCCTTTGACCCACGCAGGCCAGACCTGTCGAGCACCATTTTTATTCATTTCCATATTGCATTTACTTATTTTTTTCCTTAGTTTTATTAAAAAA
>NW_004524592.1:7743537-7744701 GCF_000260255.1 Octodon degus
GCACTGCGGAGTGGTGGGTGGGCGGCCTGAGGGGCTGGGAGAGGGTCCGGCCCACTCTGCACCTGGGCTGGGACTGGTCCCACCGGTGCAGGGTAGCAAGAAGCTCTCCGCACACTCACCGGACCTGGGCTAGGACTCTCTTTGCCTATTCTTATTCCTTTTATTTCTTTCTCTTGTCTAATGGCTGTAGCTAATGATTCCAGAAGTATATTGATTAGCAGTGGTGATAGAGGACATCCTTGTCTTGTAGTAGATCTAAGAGTAAATGATTTCATTTTTTTTTCCCATTTAGGATTATGTTAGCCATTGGGTTTTCATAAATGTCTTTTACCAGATTGAAGTAGAGACCATGTATTCCAATTTTCTCTAGGACTTTGAACATGAATGAGTGTTGGACTTTGTCAAAAGCCTTTTCTGCATCAATGGAAATGATCATGTGGTTTTTTCATTTTCGCTCTATTGATATAGTGTATTACATTTATAGATTTTCTAATATTGAACCATCCTTGCATCCCTGCCATGAATCCTACCTGGTCATGGTGTATGATCTTCTTGATGATTTGCTGTATTCTATTTGTTAGGATTTTATTGAGGATTTTGGCATTTATGTTCATGAGGAAGATTGGTCTTTAGTTCTCTTTCTTGTTGCGTCTTTCTCTGGTTTTGGTATCTGTATAATTCTGTATCCAGGAATTATTTTGGGAGGATTTCTTCCTTTTAAATTTCAATGAAGAATTTGAGGAGTATAGGGACTACATCTCCTGTAAATTTCTTGTAGAATTCAGTTGTGAATCCATCTGGACCTGGACTTTTCTTTGTCAGCGTGTTTTTAATTACATCTCATATTCATTGGCTGTTATTGGGCTATTGAAAGTGGTTATATCTTGTCGGTTCAGTTGTGTTTATTTGTACCTCTCTAGGAATCTGTCCATTTCTTCTATGTCTTCTATTCTGTAAGAGTAAAGATTCTCAAAGAAGCTATTGATAATCTTCTGAATTTCCACTGCATCTGTTTTAATTACACCCTTTTCATTCCTTATTGCTTGTATCTGAATTTTTCTTTACTCTTTTTGATGAGGTTAGCTATGGGCTTATCAATTCTATTTAATCTTTCAAAGAACAAACTTTTTGCTTTTTGAATTCTTTGAATTGTTTTCTTCGTCT
>NW_004524592.1:7745875-7748328 GCF_000260255.1 Octodon degus
AAGAGTTGAAGCTTTTGGGTCTGATAAGGTCAGTGAAATCCCCTCAGGATTTATCCTGAGATACTGTACTTCAGATTGTAGAACTTTTGTCAGTGTCAGTCATGTGATGAGTCACGGCCATTGGTTGGCCAATATGCTCTCTTTGAAAGCATGAGAGAAAGTTTTCTCTCCATGTGACTCTCCTTAGGCATACTCTACATCATCCATTACTTTCCCCTTTGGCCCCACAATCTCCTTGATCAGAAAATTTGGGACACTACCAAGTTACATGACATAACAGTAAAAGTTCTCATATGTCCTGAGTCTTAATTGACCTTGGAAGGCTAGGGTCAAAATGTTGGCTCTCCTTGCAGCCCTCCTTTTCCTATAATTTAGTCTGCAAAATTAGGTTGTTAACCATCCAAAAGACAAGCTTATTGTCATTACCATACAACCTAGGCTGTTAAGCTTAACCTCACTATCTGTCTGAATATCAAACATCTCAGGCATAACATGACACAGGTACTTTTCATCAAGTATTGACATGTTGAACTTTAAGTCCCTGCAGAATATGAAGAAAAAACATTTAAAAATTAGAATATATTTTAAAAATAGGCATAAAGAATTATATACTTATGTTTACACATAAGTCCAAAAATCTAACCATATACAACCTTGAAGCATGACAGTCCCACAATATTCCATTTGTGTCTCTTGCTTTCATTCACCGCCCCCTTTTCTTGAACAACCATCTACCCCAGAGAGAGCACAGTAGCAACTGGCATATCATGACAAGCAGCCTGTATTCAGAAGACCAGAATGACAGGCACTACAAACATGATACTAGTATTACAGATTACCATCTGCAGTGCCGTTTCTTATATCACAGGTATCAGTATATATAGTTAATCAGGGTGAGAATCTTTACAATTAACTGCTAGATTCAAAAATCTTCTGGAGATTCTCAGGATCATTGCCTTGCCCATCTTGTACATATAACTCTTTGGCTTGACATTGTCATGTTTCCTAGCTCTTCTCCTTTCCTTCTCTTGATTAGTTAGTCCTCGAGATCCTGCTTTCCATTTACTTGCATTATGCCTTTCTATTTGTATTTCTTCTTTTGAGATCTTTCTTTCCATAATTTTATTGAGAAACAAATAGCAATGAGACAGTTGCAAATCAAATTGGTACGAGAGTTTCAATAATTAACACATTATATACATTCTTCCTAGAGGTTAATTGCTGTACAAGATGTGGACTTGATATCCTATTTACAAACACCGTTAGAATAAATTCCTTTATTCATTAAGAGAATGCAACTATATACCTATCCTAACCACTTTGAATACACAGATAGTAAATGGACATTCATCTGTATCACCTATTTGCTTAAGTTCCATCATTTAAATATTATAGGTGTGTAAACTCAGCAAAATATTCTAAAAGAGTCCAGTAGCCCATAATAGTATTGGGTCTTCCACTTCACTGACAATGACAGAAATTATTGATCTGAGTCCTTACAGCTCAAGCTAACACCATGGCTTTACAGCTTATATTTCATTTTTGTACTTTTCTGCTGGATGGTTAAGACCAAGGTAAAGGAGGGCCTATGCTACAAAAGTTGTAGTATTTGGGTCTGATAAGGTCAGTGAAATCCCCTCAGGATTTATGCTGAGATCCTGTACCTCAGATTGTAGAATCTTTGTCTGGGTCAGCCATGTGGATGTGTCACGGTCATTGCTTGGCCTATGTGCTCTCTGTGAAAGCCTGAGAGAGTGTTTTCTCTCCATGTCACTCTCCTTAGGCACACTCTACATCATCGATCACTTTGCTCTTTGGCCCCATAATCTCCTTGATCAGAAAATTTGGGACACTACCAAGTTACATGACATAACAGTACAAGTTCTCATATGTCCTGAGTCTTAATTGACCTTGGAAGGCTAGGGCCAAAATGTTGGCTTTCCTTACAGCCTTCCTTTTTCTCTAACTTTGGTCTGCAAAGTTAGGTTGTTAACCATCCAGAAGACAAGCTTATTGTTATTACCATACAACCTGGGCTGGTAAGCTTAACTTCACTATCTGTCTGAATATCAAACATCTTAGGCATAACAAGGAACAGGTATTTTTCATCAAGTATTGATATGTTGAACTTTAATATGAACTACAATATGATGAAAATACATTTAAAAATTAGAATATATTTTTAAAAATGGTCATAAAGAATTATATACTTAAGATTACACATGAGTCCAAAAATCTAACGATATACAACGATGAAGCAAGACAGTCTCACAATATTCTTTTTCCTATCTCTTGCTTTCATTCACCACCCCCTTCTTTTTGAACAACCATCTACCTGAGAGACAGCACAGCAGCAACTGGCATGTCATGACAAGCAGCCTGTATTCAGAAGACCAGAATGACAGGTACTCCAAGCATGAACCTACTATTACAGGTTACCAACTTCAGTGCAG
>NW_004524592.1:7756938-7762874 GCF_000260255.1 Octodon degus
TTGTTTAATTTCATCTGTGACCCATTGGTTGCTGTGTAGGGTGTCATTTAATTTCCATGTATTTAAGGTGTTTTTCTAGTTTCTTTTGTCATTTATTTCCAGTTTAATTGCACTGTGGTCTTTTAGTGTGCATGAGATTATTTCTTTTTTCTCACATATACTTAAGCAGGACCTATGGACCAGTATGTGGTCTATTTTAGAAAATGACCCATGTGTAGCTGAGAGAAATGTATATTCAGCAGTGTTTGGGTGGAACACTCTGTGTATGTCCACCAAGTCCATTTGGTTCAAGCTGTGGTTCAGTTCTGTTATTTCCTTGCTAATTTTTTTCTGCTTGACCTATTTTTGGGGATAAAGGGTATGTTAACGTCTCCTGTTAAAATTGTGGTATTGGATATTAGATTTTTCGTGTCCATTAAGATTTTCTTTATATAGTTTGGCACTCCCGTGTTTGGTGCATACATATTTATGAGTGCTACCTCTTCCTCTTGAATTTTTCCCCTAACCAGTATATAGTGGCTTTCTTTAGTTCTCTTGATCATTGTTAATTTGAAGTTGAGATTCTCTGAGAAAACAATTCCTACCCCTTCTTTTTTCTGAGGTGTTCGGTCATGTAATATTGTGTTCCATCCTTTGACTTTCAGACTCTGAATGTCTTTATAGGTTAAATGTGTTTCTTGTATACAGCATATTGTTGAACTTTTTTTTCCTTATTCACTGTGCCAGTCTGTTTCTCTTAATTCGTAAATTGACTCCATTTACATTGATTTTTATAATTGAGATGTATTGACTTACAATTGACATGTTATTTTCTTGTTGTCATTTACTCTTTTTTCTCCTGTGTTTAATTGCTTTCCCTATTTAGTTGGTTGCTTCTGATGTCATTCTTGGAGTTCTGATCATTTTGGTCCCTCTCTAGAACATCTTTTAGGAGCCTGTGTAGGGTTGGCTTTTTCTTCATAAAATTCTTTAGCTGTTCTTTGTCATAAAAGTATTTGATTCTGCATCAAACTAGAAAGAGTGTTTTGCAGGGTATAGTAGTCTGGGCTGAAATTTGTTTTCATAGAAGATTTAAAGTACTCTGCTCCATGCTCTTCTTGCCTTCATGGTTGTGAAGAGAAGTCAGCCATAATTCTGATGGATTTTCTTTTGAATGCGATCCGCTTCTTTTCTCTAGCGGCTTTCAGTATATTATTCTTCTCTTGAATTTCTGATATCTTGACTATTATATGTCTCGGTGTGTTTTTCATTGTGTTGACGTTACTTGGCGTTCTGTATGCTTCAGTTACCTGAATGTCAGATTGTTCCTCATATTTGGGAAGTTTTCTGCTCTTACGTCTGCCCATATTTTTTTAATGTCCTTTGTTTTGACTCCTCCTTTCTCATTGATACCTATTATTCTCAAATTGTTCATCTTTGCATCATCTTGCAGGTGATGGATTATTTTTTCCTGCATCCTAGTTGTTTTTCAGAGATCCTTTCTTACCTTTTCACTAGCTGCACCAGCATCTTCAGGATCTGAAACTCTGTCTTCACATTCACTTAAACGGTTTTGCAAGCTTGTGATTGTGATTTTTATTTCCTCTATGTCTCTTTGACTCTGCTTCATGCGATCTATTTCTTTTCTGTATTTCTCATTCAAGGAATCTGTCATTTTTCTAATCTCTATTTTTTTAAATCAATGTCTTCTTTAGAAGCAGTTATTAATTCTTTTATTGCAGTATTTTTTTCAGATTGGGTTTCCTCCCTATGTTTCTGTAGTTGATTCTTTACTTCAGATGATATGAGTTCTGAGAATTCTTTTTTATTTTAGAAAGGAATGCCTCTCTGAGTTCCTCTATAACTTTCTGCTGTTGCTTATTTACTATTGATGCTATTAATTCTTACATTTGAGCCGAGCTTGTGTCCTCTGCACTTGTTCTGGTTGGGCACTGGGTTTCCTCCATATATTTCTGCATTTGATTCTTTACTGCAGATGTTTTTAATTCAGGGATTTCTTTTTTCATTTCCAATCTTAGTTCCTCTATACCTTTCTGCTGTTGTTTCTTTTTTTCAGAAGCTTTTGATTCATTGCTTTCAGCTGTGTGATTCCCAATTTTTTTCTATTAGTGTCTTCTGCACTTTTTATGGCTGTGCTTAGGTTCTGAGATTTCATTTTGTTCCTTCTCTTCCTTTTGTGTAGCACTGTCTTCTCACCTTTGTTATAGATCTTTGTTGCAGTTATAACCTCAGCACTGAGTGAAGTTCAAGTGCAGATTTACAAATTTTGGGTTTATCCAGCTGTGCCTGGCTTGGTTCTGGCTGCAGTTTTCAGTTCCTTCCTGATGCTACCCTTGAGGGTGAACCTGTTGTGCCACTCTGGCAAGATGTTCTCTTCCTGGACTAGCTGGTGGTTCTGTCCCTTACCCTCTCTGCAGGGTTTGCAGCTGCAGGCTTTCACCCAGGCCTGTATGCCAGGCCTGATCTGAGTCTGGAGGGGACAAGGTGGAGTAGGGGGGTGAGGCAGCTCTCCCACACTCACTTGGCCTGGGCTAGGACTGGATCTGGGGGTTCCTGGAATGTGGCAGAAATTCCTACTCTGTGGCTCGGGTGTGGGTCCGTACTATGAAGTGATGGGGGGCATTCCACGAGTGGAAGAGGGTTTCACCCATGCTGCACCTGGGCTGTGACCAGTAGGTCCCACCAGCACAGGGTAGCTGGAAGCTCTCCCACACATTCACTGGGCCTGGGCTAGGACTGGTTCTCTTCAGTACCATTTTTAAGTAGTGATTTGTATGTATTTATTTTGTCCTCTAATAGTTTATTTGTGGTCCAAGACCTTCCTTATATGACATAAATGTATGTATTCCAATAAAAGCACCAATGTATTCCTGATCAAAGGCACGAGTTTGAACCTCAGCAGCAGTAGAAGCAGCTGTGGGAGAGGCAGCCACACTGCTTCCCAACCCGGGAGAATTCAGGAAGAAAGTGTGAAGGGGGCAGCCCTAGCCCTGCCTTTCTGCTTCAGGCCAGTGGCTGCTGGGTGCTGAGAGCCTCTCATGGACCGGCTTTCAGACTTCAGAGCTAAGGCTGCAGGGTTGGAGGAGTTGGCTGGAAGCAGGCTCCTGGTTGCTGGCTCTGGAGCCATCCAGGTGGAAGAGGTTCTGGGCTTGGAGCAGTGAGTCCTGCCCATGCGGCTGAGGCCATTGGGATGCAGGGGCATGCAAGGGTGCTTTCCTCTTCCTTCTATGTAGGACTGTGAGGAATGGATTGTGTTCTCTCCCAGAAGTTCCAGAGCTTTCCAGCTGATGACAGGGTCGCAGAGCTATTCGCCACACTCAGGCCTAGAAGTGAAGCCTATTTTGAAGCTAAAATCTCTTTGTGGGGATTGAACTCAGGCTCTTGCACTTGCCAGGGAAGTGTTTTTTTCACTGAGCCATTTCCCAGGCCCCTCAGTGAAGCCTATTTTGAAACATTGCAGTTGAGTGAAGATGGGACCTCATTGAAGTAAAATGTTTTATTTTCCTTTTAAAATTTCAAAATAAGAACTTTTCACCATCACAGTATAGAGTAGTGATCAAGTCTGGGGTCAGAATGGGGCACGCAGGATGTTTAGATCACAGAGGATTTGCTTCCTGTGAAGATGTGAAACACAGAAATGAAGTTATCTCCTCCACAGGGATTTTAGTAGTTCGGAGTTTTCCTTGACTGTGCTAAGAGAACCTCTCCAGTTAGTTCCATCTTCTGTTAAGCAGGGTGTTCAGTTAACTAATGTTATTTTAGGGTTCTACCAACCACAGTCTCTACAATAGGCCTCAGCTCTGCTCTGCCAGACCAAGCCAGACCATGGAAACATTATCAATACTAGTAAATCTGAAGCTGCACTCTCTTTCAGGGCCCCTCCTTTCTTTCTTAACCAGGACCAAGTCCTGCCAATAGGGCCTGGAATCTTCTCTCCACCTGAAACCCCATGCCTACTTGCTCTCCTGCTGAATCCGGATCCTATCTGCTCTCTTTAATAAAGCATGCTTTCTCAACCCCAGGGCCATAAGTGACATTGCAGACTAAAGACACTTGGAGACCGTCCTCTGCAATACACGCAATTAAGCACCTTCCCTAGCCTTTATTTACCACATACTAGAGCAGGATACCCACCCTCTCTCCTCCAATTGTTACAACCAAAGAAGTCTTCAGGCATTTTCAAAGGTTCATAGGTATCAGGGCCAGCAAGATAGCTCCACGGACTAAGTGCTTGCTGGCAAGCACAGGGACCGGGGTTCGGCGAAAAAAAAAAAGGGCGCCATAGGTACACTGTGGCAAGTTGGGTAGATGGCAAGATGAATCCCTGAGCAAGCCAATGGTCTAAAAGAACTAGCTATATTCAAAATATATTCAGTAGGAGACTAACATTCCTACTCTGTTTGCCTACTGCATTAATGGTTTGGTTTGTAGACTGGGGTTGGGATCTGTAGAAATTCCTCAGAAATGCTCGGAGACCAGATACGAAGAGGAGGAGGAGACTGGAACGCTACAGCTATCCATCACTCGCCCATTTAGAACCTGAGCATCTTTATTTTCACGTGATTTATAAAAAATATTTTTAAGAATAGTTAATTAGTTGTGAGTACTGAAAAATACATGAGAACTGTTATTGTTAGACACTGTGCCTCTCTGAATATAATTACTATATATTAAAAAAATGAGAATACCTTTTTTTGGTATGAATAAAACAAGCCGAATAGCATAAGAGATACTGGGCAGAGATCTTAGCAACAGTACAATCTATTTTTAATCTCCATTTTGCAAAAGCTTTACTAAAGAATTTAAGCTTTTCTTCCAAGGTCTTCAGGAAAAAGAAACAAAATAATCTTTAGAAAAACAATGCAAGGTTAAGTGAAGAATTTGACCATGGTCAAATAAAGGCGGTGAAACCAAGTATGTTCTTGGCAAGGGCACATGAGAAACTTGCATCACCAGTGTCTCCAAAAGGTGCTTTCCTAAAGGCTGATGGCATATTTTCCCAAGAGGATTTGACAAAACCTATTTCTTTCAATTGTTTGTTATGTTTTATGAACCTTCTGTCTAATGTAAAAGTTGTTTATTAGCAAGATAAGGTTCAAATAATGAATCGTCAGGTTATTTGTATTCCTTCCTGAAGAGTTTCTAAGGCATCCTGAAAATAAAATCTTTAGATCCAATACATCATATTTTTTACTTGCAATTATGTCATATAATAGAATTCTGTATTTGATTATGTCACAATAGGAGGCAGGTGCAATTCCCTAACCATTATCTCAGAAAGGTACCAAGGTTATCAAAGGAGATGGGTAAATAAATACGAAGTTTTGCTAGGTTAAGTACTAACTAATTATTTGGGGCAAAATGAGTAACTGTCACATCTAAAGATAGATTTAGGCTGTTTTAATTTCTTTTGGGGGGTACTGGGGATGGAACTCTGGACTTTGAGCTTGCCAGGCAGGTGCTTATGCCACTGAGCTCCCAGCCCATAAGCTGTCTTTCTATTTAATGTGAAAATAATTTTCTTCTGTATCATTCATAATAATTAAAGAAAATAGGTAAAGCAATTCATTTGTACATTAGTTTGTGATAGTAGTTGTGAAATGCAAACTTGTAAAATATAGAGAATTGTTGTGCTTCATCTCAGCATGCTGAAAGAGATGCTAAAAATAAAACAGGACTTCTTTTTTATTTTTATATTTTATTTTTTTTCTTTTTAATGAGAAAAAAGATAAAATAGCAATAAAATGGTTTTGAAACAGGTAAGACAATTACAATAATTAATATATCGAATATTGTCATCTTCAAATTAGCTATTCAGAGAACAGGATGCAGACATGATATCTTGTCTAAACAATATTAGTACAAACCTTTCTTCTCAATGAAGAGAAAGTAACTGTATATCTATCCTAACTATCTTGTATATACATATATTTTTT
>NW_004524592.1:7762974-7764407 GCF_000260255.1 Octodon degus
CGAGTTTATCATTCTTAATAGTTGATTAATACACCATTGTGTAAAAATACCACATCTTTTTCAACCATTCATCAGGTGATGGGCTTCTTGGTTGTTTCCAAGATGTGGCTTTCAAAAATTGTACTGCTATATACATAGGCATACATATATCATTATGGTATGATGTTTTCAGATACTCCAGGAAAATTCCCAGTAGAGGAATAGCTGGTTTAAATGCGATTTTCAGTCCAACTTTTCTAAGGAGTACCCACACTTATTTCCAAAACGGTTGCACCAGTCTACATTCCCACAAGCAGTGGAGAAGGGTTTCTTTTTCCCCACAGCCTCTCCAACAATTGTTGTTGGGTGAATTCTTTATGATAGCCATTCTTTCTTGAGTGATACGATACCTCAATGTTTTAATTTGCGTTTCGCTGATGGATAGTAATGTGGAGCATTTTTTCATATATTTATTCGCTTCTTTAATTTCATCCTCTGAGAAGCGTGTGTTCATTTAGGATGCCCATTTGTGGGGTGGATCTTTAAATTTTGGAGCCCTAGGGTTTTTTAGTTCTTTAGTATTCTAGAGAGCAGAACTTTTTCTGAGAACTTATTTGTCATGATTTTTTCCAAATTTGTGGGTTGCGTTTTCACTTTGTTGGTAATTTCTTTGGCTTGAAGAAACTTCTCCGTAAGAGCAGGTCCCAGTTGTTAATTCTTTCAACTGTTTCCCATGCGATTTGATTTCTCTTCATGAACGCTTTGCCTACCCCTATGTCTTCAAGAGTTCCTCCTACTTTCTCTTCCAGGAAATTTAATGTCCCTGTTTTAATGTTTAGATTTTAATCCATTTTGACTTTAGTTTAGTGCATGGTGATAGACCTGGGTCAAGTTTGAGTTTTTGACAAGTAGAGTGCCAGTTTTTCCAGCACCATTTGTTAAAGAGGCTATCTTTCTTCCAGTGAGATTGTTTGGCCCCTTTCTCAAAGAAAAGGTGGTTCAGTGTGTTTATAGGGGCTTCAGCATCTTCTAATCTATTCCATTGATCCTCAGGTCTATTTTGTTGCCAGTAGCATGCTGATTTTATCACAGTAGACTTGTAATATAATTTCAAGTCAGGAATGGTAATGCCTCCTGCCTTGTCTATATTGCCCAGGATTGCCTTTGTTATGCTAGGTCTTTTCTTGTTCCAGATAAATTTTAGGAATGATTTCTCTAGCTCTGCGAAGTATGTTTTTGGTAGTCTGTTTGGGATTGCATTAAATCTATACAGCAATTTTGGGAGTATGACCCTCTTCACAATGGTGGTTCTACTTATTCAGGAGTATGGAATATATTTCAATTTTCTGAATTCCTCTACCATCTCTTTTTTTAGAATACTGTAATTTTCCTTGAAAAAATATTTGACTTCTTTAGTTAGATTAATTCCAAGGAATTTCATTTTCCTCGGTGCT
>NW_004524592.1:7776302-7792193 GCF_000260255.1 Octodon degus
TATACATATATTTTTTTCCAAAATTTTATTGATAAACAGCAATGAGACAGTTTCAAATCAAATCGGAAGTACAGTTTCAACAAATAACACAATGCATATATTCTTCTTAGTGGTTAATTGCTGTACAAGATGGGGACTTGAGATCCTATTTACAAACACCATTAAAATGAATCATTCTATTCATTAAGAGAATGAACTATATATCTATCCTAACCACTTTGAATACACAGATACCAAATGGACATTCATCTGTATACCCTATTTTTTCTAAGTTCCGTTATTGAATATTATACGTGTGTAAACTCAGCAAAATATTCTAAAAGAGTCCAGTAGACCATAGTAGCATTGGTCTTCTGTTTAACTGGCAATGTCAGAAATTATTGACCTGAGTCCCCCACAGCTCAACATAACAGCATGGCTTTACTTCCTATATTTCATCTTCATACTTTTCTACTGGATGGATAAGACCAAGGTAAAGCAGGACCAAAACAGGACTTCTAATTTCAAGATAGTATTAAAACATAGACAGATAGATAAATAGTTACATAAATAGATATAGATACAGGGATAAATATCTTCAAAATTTCAAAGAGCAAATAAACTTACAATCAAGGGTTAAAATTATTGTTTTCTATTTTAAAATTGCTACCCTTTTTAAACAAAGTCAATAGAGTATAAAACAATTAAAAATCTGATTTCAAATGATTGAGCAAAACCAACGAAAAGAAATTTTTAAAAAACTACTCAGCAAACAAAATTTTATTGTTTTTACTATACAACATTTAGTCAGTACCTTTTGTTATATCCGACTTCTGACTAAAATTACAAAAGCCTTAAAGAAATTTAATATAAGCACACAAATATAACACTGAGATCAGGATTCATATCTTGTCCTCCATTTTTATGCTGTTGTTACACATGTGCTAAGGGGCATCACTCCTTTGGAAAAAACATGAGGAAATCTAAGAATATTGTAGGTGACAATAAATGTTTGTCAGTGCTTCTTTCTCTAAAAACCTTTAATAAATCATGGCTAAGTTACACAAATCAAGCTTCTCAATGAAATTAAGATTGCTGTTCTTCTGAGGAAAATAAAAAACACTGCACATAGTGGACCTACATATCTGAAATTAGCAGAAGATATTCATTTACTGTGGGAATATAAGAAAAAATTATTCATTAAAATAAAAATATACTAGATGGTTACTAAATGCCATAACAACATTTGTAATAATATTTTAACCATTTGGGCTGTAATATGTTTAACAGAATGTGTACTTGCACTTCATGTCCAATATGTTTGTGTGCATAACTCCTTATGACCATAAACAAAAGGTCCAAGAGGTGCAGTCATGTAGTTCCAAATAAAATAAAACCAACAGAGAAACAAAAGTAATGACCTAAAACATGGCTGGAGCTGCTAATATCTCCAAGATTCTGGATTCAGTATTAAATTATTTTTCTAAGAATAAGCCTGGGACAACTACAGATTCTCTAACTTGTGGAGGAGAGGATATGCATTATTCAGTACTTTGCTCAAAGAGTTCATAAAAGTTTTATAAACCATTCAGAGCTGAAATTTTAGAGTTTTCTGTTAAATCACTTAGGTGCCACTGACTCATGCACTGACTTTCTCCACTGCACTTTTCTAGTGAACAATTTGCCTTCCTCACTTCTTCACTTCTCTTCCGGGCCATAACTTTTCCACAGCATTTTGTCAGTGTGATAATCTCACTAGTTATGAGCAATTGCATTGCTCTTCCTGCTTGGCCTGGGACACACTAATCTTTGTTTAGTGAAAGATTTGTTATCAAACACTAATAAACTAGCATCTCTGCACAGATCACCAGCTGTGGTGAAGGAAATAAAAACTTCATCTGCGTTTCAATTTGACTGAACTCAGGCCAATTCAGTAGGCATGTTTACACACTTATTATGTATTTACCACTATGCTAATGAGAAGCTGTCATAGAAATACTTATGGTGTACAATGTCTTGAGTGCATTATCTATAGACTCTCATAGACTGCACTATTTTCCTTTCCATTTGATAAATAATGACTAAGGCATGGTAGTTTAGATGATTGTTATGAAGTTGAGATTTTAAATCATCAAGAAAACTGTCTATCTCCTAACCACTCAATAAATTTCTATGTTTAAAAATAATACCCAACTAAATTATTGTGTTAAAGTCAGAGAATTATCATATCTCTGATTTTAGTGATGTTTTTTGTGGCTGTGGGAGTTGTACCCAGGGTCTTTTCAATGGGCTATATCTCTAGCTCTTTACAAAATGGTTTGAGATAGTTTTCGTCTAAGTTGTAAGCTGCCCAAGACTGGCTCACACTTTTGATCCTCCTGCCTTGTGATAGGTGTATACTACCAAGCCTGGAGATGTTAGTGAATGAATATTTAAGTGTAGGCACTATCGCTTGAAGAAAAATAAGCAGAAGAACTGACTACACTAAACATTTTTATCTACGTGGCAGCCCCAGTGCTCTACAATATGAATTTCTGTTTTTATTATGGACAGTCAAAAGTAGAATTGAGAGTTTTTTGGTTTAGGGATTTTGATGAATTCTCTAGTGCCCCATTCTTATGCTTGTTCAGAAGACTATAGTGTAGGCAAACCTCAGGAACTGCTTTTTCCTTTTAGGCTCTCATGGAGAAGTTTTCTCAGCTTCTCTTAGGGAAAAAAATGATGCTTCATAGTACTATAGGCCATTGAACACATTTGTGAAATTTAAACTCATATTCCTTATGTCCAATAGAAAAGGAATGTGATAATTTGTGGAATTCAATAAATATAAAACGCTGGAAACCATTTGGATAAATATCCGCATTTTGTTGAGAAAATCAAGAAAATTGTCTCAGATTGAAGAATAGAATTGAGTTTCCTATAGTTGTACTTTAATGTTCTCCCTATTCTGCCACTCTGAGCCCTTACAGCATAGTGTTATAGTGGCTAATTTATTTGCCTTTTAAAAATTAATTAATTATTTACTTGGTACAGGGTCTCTACACAGCTCAGCCTTGTAGTGATTACAAGTGTGTACCACCATTCCCAGTTTTGGTAGCCGGCATGGCATGTGGTGCCAGGGACTGAATCCATTTTCTTGCGTTTGCCAGGCAGGCACTTAGACTGCTGAGCTACCTCCCCAGCCCTACTCGCCTTTATAGTATGAAGTGAGGCACATTCATATGCAGACCATAGAACTTTCAGTGAGTTTTAAAAGTACTATTACCAACAATAATGTTACTATTCAAGAAAAGTATTGGGCAATAGAAAAAAATTTTTTTTCTTTCTTCTTTCTCTTTCTTTCTTTCTTTCTTCTTTCTTTCTTTCTTTCTTTCTTTCTTTTTGAAATTCAGCAATGGTTGTTGTATTGCATATTTGTTGTCTTAAATTAGTTGTTCAGATTACCAGGAAAAAGCATGTAAAATTGGTGAAAAATCATAAAGGATAATGTAGCCTATTAATAGCTTCAAATAAGTTAGTCTGTTGATCTCGTAGACTTTAGTCTCACACAAGTGACCAAAGAAGTTTCATGATTATCACCAGAATCTCAGCTTCTGGGAGCCTTATATGATAGTCAGTGTGTCTTTAGTAGTTGTTCAAACACAAAAAAGCTAATAGCAAAGAAATATAACCCCGAATTCCTTATGTGTTCCTCAGAAGAGATAGAAGCCTTCACTAAAACATGGAAAAAGATGGTAGAATAAATCAGCAGCAGAGGGACAACATCAGAGAAGGCAGGTTTATAAACCTGTCAACAGGTTTACAAAGTTGGGTGATTGATTCCATTAGCTGGATAATATTGCTGAATAATGTTATAATACATTATAGACTAATCAATGAACTGGAAATAGAATTTAACTGTAGGATATTGAGTCTCATTAATAGATCAGTAGTGCTATTGACTGCCAATATTTCCATTTCCTAGAAATAGCAAGTGATAATGGTAAAAAAAAGCCACCAGAGAGACAGGGATAGAAAATTCCCATGGTTCATTCATTTTAACCTATACCATGTCCCCTGTTGTATTCAAGTCCTCATGAATAAAGCATCTGTATTTGCACATATTTGAAAAGAACTTGTTGCAAACTAAAACAATTGTTATATTTATTTTCACATGCAACTTGGCAAAATAATTTCCACATTTATAGATACACATATGTCAGGCACTATGCAAAGCTCCTTATATGAAATGATTCTATTAATATTATTAACAGAGCTGTAAAGCAGGTACTTTATTATTTCTCATTTCACAGTTCAGGAAAAGAAGCAACCACATTAAATGACTTGTGCCAGATCATATCTCTAGCAAATTATAGAATCTAGATGAAATAAAGAATTGCAATTCTAACCCCAGGTTTTAGCTTGACTGCCATGGTGATAAATAGATACTTGACTCACATAAATAACAGTTTGTTGTTTTTCATAACAATTATCTGAAATACTTCATGTATAATACAAAATAAAAACTATTATAACAATTATCTCCATGACATAAGAATGGAAGATTTTGAGATTTGAATAATATAGTTTTACAATTTTCAAAGTCATTAGATGGCCCCTAAGTACATCTATTTCATTAACTATAAAATAGAAATAATACTAGTGTATCAAAAAATTATTAAGAATCTAGAGTACAGTTAGGATAATTTGAACAAAAATAGTAAGTAGCTGACTCAAACTCTTATAAATAATGACTATCATCTTTACATAAATGTAGGTCAGTGTAGAGAATGCTAATCTTAAAGAAATGTCATACTCAGATTGGAATTACCCTACACAGGGAGCACACACAAGAGTTGCAGACACAAAGCAAAATTATCATGGAACTGGTTTCAAGGTGAGTCATCTCATTAGTTATATTAGCTGATTAAAGGTGGGTATAACTGAACCTTGTCATTAGCCTATTAAAAAAGCAGGAAGGATGAATAACTGCTAGGTTGTTTCCCTTAAAAGTGCAGGCTTCTCTAAGTAAAAATTTGTGATGAACTTAAAATTCTCAGATGTGTCAGAATATACAGGTAAGTTTTAATCTGACTCTTTGTTGAGATGTTTACTTTTTTCAGACAGCCCAATTAGCATGCTAAAGAAATAATATATTGTCAAAAATGTAATTTTACATTTTAATCAATTAAATGTTGACCTTATATTGTACAACAATTATTGTTCAATTGCTTCCTCTCTAAAATCATTTTTTATTTGCTTGTTCTGGATGAAAAGATTGTATAAATCATAACCTATCTTTACTAAATGACTGAGAATAGAACCCATTCTTTCTTTTTAATATAAAATTTTATAAACCTGTTTTGCTTTAATGATTTTTAAACTACATATTGCATACTTCTGTTTTTCATTTAGTCTAGAACTTATTTCACCATAGAATGGTATGCTTGCAAAAAAAAAATAGAGCAGTTTGCTTGCATAGATGCAACAAAGATTATATGGTCATTAAAGCTAATTATTCAAGGGGCCGGGGAGATGGCTCAATAGAATAAGCACTTCCCTGGCAAGCACAAGGGCCTGACTTCAATCCCCGATTCTGCCAAAAAAGAAAAAAAAACCCTAATTATTAAAAAATAAAATAAAACTAATTATTCAACTTACTAAAAAGTTTGAAAACCCTTGAACTCTTTGAGAAAGTTATGCTGAGCTCATATTTAGCTATTTCTACAATGTTACCTGTGTCTTATTCCTTCTCACCGACCAAGTTTTAAATTGATTAATTACAGTTTTTAAATCATATATTTATTTTTTGATACAGGGTCTCACTACACAGCTCAGACTCATAATCTTCCTCTCTCAGCCTCCCCTGTGTTGGGATGACAGGTGTGCACCACCACACCCAGTTTTGATGGTTGTCTGCTTGACCAAGTTTCTGGTGCCAGTGCAGTATGTGTTACTGGCAATTGAACCAGGTCCTTGCACTCACCAGGCAGGCACTTAGACTGCCAAGTATCTACCCAGCCATAACATTTTAATCCTAACTAAAAACAGAAGTTTAACTTTTCAAGTATTGCTTTCCTTTTTGATCTGAGATGCTACAGACTTAGCTCAGCAAGATCATAAAATAAAAACATTAAGAAAGAAGAATCAAATTATCGTGAGTGTTTTCAAATTCTCCCTTTTAACTTATAGTTTGC
This sequence comes from Octodon degus, assembly GCF_000260255.1. Taxonomy (NCBI): domain Eukaryota; kingdom Metazoa; phylum Chordata; class Mammalia; order Rodentia; family Octodontidae; genus Octodon; species Octodon degus. The sequence goes on from NW_004524592.1 coordinate 7,782,458, forward strand.
CATATAGTGCCATCTAAATTCCACATATTCTCCAATGAATTAAGAAGAAATGAAAGAGGAAAAGGAAGTAGAAGAGAAGGAGGAAAAAGAGGAAGAGGAGGAAGGGAAAAAAGAGGAGGAATAGGAAGAAGAGGAAGAGGAAGAAATAAAAATATCTATAACCCAGACTTTAGTCAATGTAGGAAAGAAAATATACTACTTTCTTCAGATTACCTATGAGCAATGAATTAAATATGAAAATCTAGTACAACCACACAAAGTCCTCAGAAAATGTGAAAAATATCTGGGAAAGAGAAAACAAATGTTGGAATCTTTAGTGAGTGGCAATTAAACATAAACACTACTAACCCCAAATAAAGCCTTTCTTTGTAAGAGAAATGTTGGAAGTGTTGGTATACTGTAGCACAGGCTGTGGACAAAATAAAAACATGAAAATTTTGATCCATGGGATCTGAAATGCAGTTCTTCATGGGGAGAAGAGAGTGACTTTGACATTGAAGAAGTTCTTGATAAATGTCTCAGCTACTTTTCCCTTGTTGCTAGGAAAAATACTGGATACCAAAAATTAAGGAAGGAAAGGTTTATGTAGCTCACAGTTAGTGGAGATTTCAGTCCATACTCAGCTGGCTCCAAGGTAGAGTGGAACATAGCAGAAGGCAATGGTTCACAGTGGTGGAAAACACCCACACCCACACCCACACCCACACCCACACACACACACACACACACACACACACACACCACATTGTAACAAAAGAGCAAACAAGAGCCAAAAAGGGAATAGCAGCAGCTGTGGCAGCTAGCAATCCTCTCTCTTCCTTGTATTGTATTGAGTCTATCCAGTCCAGGGTGAGTATAGCACTCACACCCATAATTCCAGATTGGGTCTTGAATTAATCACAGCTCTAGAAGCCTACTCCAGTGACTGTATGAGGCTTTGGGGAGACAAATGGACACAAACCATGAGAGTAAACGTTGTGAAGGAAAAGAAGGTAAGGAAAATGACCATACTGCCAAAATGAAGGACAATAACAAAATTACAAACTAATACATCTTCTATTATCATATATACACAAATGCATAAAGATAAATAGAGAGACATACACACAGACAGGAAGACACACACACACACACACACACACACACACACACACATACACACACACATACATACCACATTACAACAAAAAGAGCATACAGCACCCAGAGGAAAATGGTTACAATACAAAGCCTAGTTAACGGCACAATAGTTCTGATTTGCTGGTTGAGGTAATATAGCAAATTAAGAAAATATAGATGTTGTTTGTATAATATGCTCTACTAACAGAACAGAAAATAATATGTAAATATTACAGTAGATAAAATATTTGCAACAATAAATACACAAGCAAAGATAACATATGTAAATTATTTTTTTAAATTTTTATTTATTTATTTATTTATTATATTTTTAGGGAAGAGTCTACCGGGTGTTCAGGGTCTCACTACTAGATCAGAGTCATAGTGATCCACCTGTTTACAGTCTCCCAAGAGCTGGGATTACAGGCACATACCACAATGCCCAGTCTCAATTGCAGTCTCAGTGTGCCCTGGGGGCGGGGCCCACATGGCAGGCCCAGGGATCAAACCCCTGGCCTCTGCACGTGCTTGCAGATGCTTTAATCTGTTGAGCTATTTGGCTGGCCCTTGCAAATGTAAATTAAATATTGGCCAAAGAATTTGAAGATATAAATGTGAATTAAAATTTTTAATTATAAATTAATTTATTTAATTTCAATTATAAATGAAGCAAATTATCATCTTTTATTCTTAACAGAATCCTGGACAATTTTTAAGATTTCAGAAATGAGACTTTCATCAACTCTAGCTTGAGGTACCCTAAATGGCTATGTAGTCTAAGGAAGATTAGAGAAGTGTTATACCTACTGACATTTTATCCCAGTTACCAGTGACCTTTGTCAGTGTCTTTAATCTTGTCTGACTGCTGAACTCTGGAATTCTTCTAGTCCAAATGATGTAGAAGGGCTAATTAGATAACTCAGTAGATTAAAGTGCCTGCTCAGACAAATGCAGGGGCCAAGGGTTCAATCCCTGACCTTCCTTGCTGGCTTCACCCCTGAGGCATGCTGAAACAGGGATTGAGACTGGGTTCTGGTGGTGTGTGCCTGTCATCTCAGTATTTGGGAGGCTAAAAAACAGGAAGGATATTACAACTCCAATCTGTGTAGTGTGAATCTGTACTAAATACTTTAAAAAATAATGTAGGGTCTATCGCGTGGTAATATTTTCAACTGTATCCCATTTATCTCAGGTATGTTTCACATGTATTCATTTCCTAAATGAATGTTTTGTTTTATCACAAAAATGAATCTGAATAAATCCTGTACTTTTTTGCTTCTATTATTAGGTGTGAACTTACATATCACATCCTTGTCTCTCATTTGAAAAGCTTATTGTTAATTTTATTTAATTGTTCAAACAACTGACTTCTACTCATTAACTCTTTATACTGTTTTCTTAGTCTTAATTATACTAACTTCTGCTCTAATCTTTATAATTTCCTCATTCTTAGATGTTTTGTACTTGACTTGTTCTTTTTCAAGAAGCTTGAGGTTCAACATTAAGTTCATTGATGACTTCATTTGAGCTCACTCTGTTTTCCTGATGTGAGAATTCACTGCTATGAATTTCTCTTGTAGGACTGCTTTCATTGTATCCTGTAAGTTCTCGTGTGTTATATTTAGATTACTATTTCACTATAGAAACTGTCTAATTTCTTTTTTAACTTCATCTGTGAACGATTGCTTATTCAGCAAGCATTATTTCCACATGTTTATGTAAATTTTTTGGTGTATTTTTGTCAATGATTTCTAATTTCATTGTACTATAATCTGAAAATATGTATACAATAATTTCAGTTCCTTTGAATTTAGTTAAGCATGTCTTATGACCTAACATGAGGTCTATTTTGGAGACAGCTCCATGTGCAGCTGAGAATAATATGTACACTAACACAGTAGGGTGAAATGCTCTGTAGATATCTAATGGGTCTATTTGCACACAGGTTTGGTTCATTTCTGATATTTCTTCATTGATTTTCTGTCTAGTTAATCTTTTAGTGACAGTGGAGTACTGAAATCTCCCATTAGAGTTGATTTTTCATGGCCTTTGATATTTGTTTTATATATTTGGGTGAGCTGATGTTTGGTACATATCAATGATTGTTATTTCTCCCTCTTGGAGCTTTCACTTAATGAGTGTTAGTGACTGTCTTTGTTTCTCTTCATCAGTCTTAGTTTGAAGTTCATTTTGCCTGCAAATAGAATCATTTAACTTGGCTTTTGTCCAGGTTTCTGTCTCATGAAGTATTGTTTTCCATCTTTTAACTTTCAATCTATAGCTCTTTTTTGAGTCAAATGTGGTTCATGTGTGCAGCATATTGTTGGATCTTTTTTCTGGATCCCTTCAGTCTGTTTCTTTTGTTTGGTGAATTGAGATCATTTAGATTGATGGTTATAACTGATATGTATTGACGTGTCCTTGTCATATTATTTTTCTATTATTGATTTTCTACCTTTTCCCTCTGTTTAACTACTTAGCTTCCAGGTGGATTCTTTCTACTAATGGAATTACGGTCTTTGTTATCTCTTCCTAAAACATCGTTCAGGACATCTTAGAGAACTGGTCTGGTGGTCATGAGTTTCTTTAGTTGCTCTTCATCATGCACATATCTTATTTCTCCCCTGACTTTGACAGTTTTTCAGGGTACACCAATCTTCCACGAACACACATAAAAGGTTACTTGGAGGCTTTTCTTTCAGGATTGAGATGCTTTACTGCAAACCTTTCTTAACTTAAGGGTTTGTGTTTAGAAGTCTGCTGTGATTTTGATGAGATTTGTTTTCTTTTGATTTTTTTAAAAAAAACTTATGTATTTTGTATAGAGTCTCACAATGCAGCTTGGACTCATAATGATCCTCCTGTTTTTAGCTTCTCCAGTAATGGGATTACAAGAGTGTGCCACCATACCGGGACTCAGTGGCCAGTTCAGTGCTCCTGTGGCTGGGCCGGGCACAATATGTGGTGCCGGAGATCGAAGCCTTGTCCCTGCACTTGCCTAAGCAGGTGCTTAGTCTGCTGAGCTATCTTGCCAGCTCTCTGTTGAGCTTTCTTTTACGGATGATTTGTTTCCTTTCTCTAATAGCATTTAATATTCTATTCTCATGCTGAATCTCTTAGATATTGTTATATACCTTGGTGTAGATTTATTTTGGTCATGGGTAATCAGAGTTCCACGTATATCACTTATCTATATGTCAAATTCTTCTTTCATGCTTAGAAATTATCAGCCATTACTTTTGTGAATGTGTGTTTTATATCATTTATGCTATCTCCTGTTTTCTACTGACTCTGGTTAATCTTATGTTGTTTTTTACCTCATCTTGCAGCGATTGAATTGATTTTTCTTGGTCCCTTGTTATTTTCCTTTCTGAATCCTAAGTATTTCTATACCCTTTTCTATTTAAAAGATAATTAAAAATAGAAGATCATTAGAAACAATACAGAATTTCAAAAATGATATGATAGGAATCCAGCAATGTTTGTTAAATTACATACTGTTGTCTTCAAAGTGAAATTCAGCATTAAGTGTTACTTTCTTTTCTATTTTTTATTATTTATTTAATTTTTATTTTTATTTTTTGTATTTTAGGGAAGGGCCTAGAGAATGCTCAGGGTCTCACTACTAGATCAGCTTGGTAGTGATCCACCTGTTTACAGCCTCCCAAGAGCTAGGATTACAGGTGCATGCCTCCGTGCCCAGACTCAATTGCAATTTCAACACACCCTGGGGGTGGGGTGGCATGGCAGGCCTGGGGGTTGAATCACTGGCCCCTGTGTCTGCTTGCTGGCTAAGTGTTCCTTTCAACCAACCAATAGATGTTTTTCATTTTTGCTAATCACAAGCACATCTTCCAGATCTGATATACTATACTGACCTTTGTTCATGCATCTGTGTACACTTTCAATGAAATTTTTAATCTAGATATCTGAATCTATTTCATGCATTCAATTTCTTTCCTATTTGGGGGGGAATTAATCATTTACATTATTATTCTAAGTATCTCTACTTTTCTTTTTAATCTATTTCTACTCTAGGGAGGTTTATTTTTTTGTTTTTGGTGCCAAGAACCGAACCCAGGCCTTCCAGCTTGCTAGGCAAGCATTCTACCACTGAGCCAAATCCCCAGCCCCTCTATTTCTACTCTAGATTCACCAAAGAAGTCCTTTGTTATACTCATTACATCTTTTTTAAAATTTGAGACATTATAGATATTATTTCCAATATGATTTTCTCTATAACCTCATTCATCTGATTTTTTACCTCTGTTTATACTATTTCATAAAACTGAGATGTATGGCTTCTGATTTCCTCTATCTTATCCCCTGCACTTGTTCTGAGTGGGCTGGAGCTCTGGGATAGCATTTTGTTTCTCTGTTTTGTATTTTCTCACATATTTTTCATTTTTGATTTATTTTCTGTTTCACTGCTTGCTAATTGTTAATAAAAGGTAGTTTTATCACCCATATCAAGGCTTTCCTAGGAAACATCTGTTCCCCAGCGTTGTCTTCTAGCTATATCTGGTTCTTGATCTTTGTATCTATTCCCAAATCCTACCTTCTCAGTCATAAGGGATGAGAAACTGCTATCTATTTGGCCAGATACCTAGCCCTTTGGTACTGGAGTATGGTAATGATTATGACCCTAGATAATCATAAAGTCATCATACAGGGATGAACAACCGATTACATGAGGTATGACATCCTGGGCAAAGTAGTACAATTTGCAATAACAACAGCATCAAGGACAAATTAGAAGCTGTCAAACTATAATAAGTATTAATTTAATAATTTTAACCACAGGAACAAAATCTAAAAGAAAAATAGAGAAGGACTTTTGATTTTTTTCTTTTGTATAGAGGTCAATTAAACCAAACTATCTATTTTTTAAACTAATAAATTATATTTCTAATATCATTGATGAAAACTGATTAGATTTTCTTACTTTACACAATTTGAATTACATTATGAAATCTTTGTCTAAAATTGTATGCATTACTATAATAAGATATGTCCATTTATAAAAACAAAGGTTTCATCAAAATTTAGTTGTATTTCTAGCAGCTACTTTCCTCTGAAGAATTTCATTCATAGGGAATTGTGCTTTACTTCTATTTGTTTTTTCTCTCTCTTTCTTTTTTCTTTTTGTACTTTAGTGTTCTGGGTCTCACTACCAGATTGGACTTATAGTGATTCACCTGTTTACAGCCTCCCGAGAGCTGGGATTACAGGTGCTCCACCACACCCAGTCTCAATTGCTGTCTCAGGACACCCCAGGGGTGGGGCTGGCATGGCAGGCCCTGGGATCGACCCCCTGATCCCTGTGCCTGCTTACAGGTGCTTTAATGCACTGAGCTATTTGGCCAGAACTTTATTTCCAGATAGTAGGAAAACAACAAAAAATTCTTATTGAGGAGATTCTGATATATATTTTAAGATCAGAGTTGTAAATGTATTCGCATTCAATAAGGACATTGAAAATTTTTACCTCATTTGGTACATTAAAAAGTACCCTCATTTTCAAATATAGATTCAGGATCAATTTATAACAATTTTTTTACCCAAGAAAATATCTTGACATTTGAAATCCATCTATCACCATCTAATCAATGGAAGAAATCAGAGTTGCTTTAGTACTGACTACTTATGTTAGATTCAAAATGTAGCAGATGAGAATTCTTGAATGTGGGATATAGCTTTTTAAATATTCTATTCGACACAGTAGTGAACATAGTCCACCAATGATGTCATCAGGGCTAAGGCTATAATGAAAAAAATAATTTTTAGAAATAAAACTAATAAAACATTGTGAAAGAAAATGCAGCCTGTGAATATTAACCAAGGACCTCCACAGTGGCTCCTTATTGTTCTAGAATAGACTTAATTAAGTGGTTTTCTTTCCTTCTGTAGACACACATGTATGCTTCATGGATAACTAAGGCAACATAAATTAATTTTGAATGTGCAGATCTATTATTTGATATTCACATAGAAAACAGTTTAATCTATTTTGAAACAGAAAATCTGATCAACTTTGGCATTTAATAAAGGAAAAAACTCAAAGCTCAGGAAGGTGACATGATTTTTCCAATGTCTCCCTATTAGTGTGTGACAGAACTGGGACTGCTGATCAGCATTTTCTTTCCGGTATGATTTGTAAGTCACCATGCAGAGCAAGGCATAGACACTGCCAATCCTAGGGGTCAGGGTTTAAAGAAAGAAAAGCCAGAGAAGCCTCTCTGAAGTTGATGCTAGTGCCATGTTCTATAACATAATTTTGTAATTTTGTCTATGGATTCTTGCCAGTAATTTATGCCTTTTTCCTTGAGGAAGTAATAGATTAGGATTATTACCATAAGCAGCTATTGAAGTTAGGATTTGCAAGGTAATAGATTTAATAGAGAACACATAATTTTTATGATAATTTATAATATTCACCCAAAAAGTCAAATGTAGAGGAATGCAAGAGATCTATCCATGCATGAGAAATGCAAGCAATCCAGCTGAAGACCTGGATTCCACCGCAATGTCCTACACAGATACAACTCAAAACCTAGCACATGACAATGTCTTATGCAAGTTCATATCAAATACATGTATTGGGAAGGCCCAAAGGTCAGTGGCAGAAGATCCAAAGTTTGCACCATTGTGGTGAACGATCTGTGCCATCAGTCTGAAGGATATGCATTAGAGCCAGGAAACAATGTCCAAGATAAGGACCAGAACCCCCCAAAGAGAATAACAGCCTTTCTTAGCAACAGTGAGGACTCAATCTTCTCAGATGATGAGAACAGCTGGGTTCATAATAGCTGGGTTCATATCGGTAAAAACAGGGCAACAACCTTCTCCCATAGCAGCTTGCCTTCTTCCCCTCCAGTTGTCTTTGTGTGCTGTTGGTAACAACCCTCAGGTGAGTCTTCCACACCCAAATCCATGCTGACTTAGTTCAAGTGTGTGTTCTGAGTTGACCATTAGTTTATCCACCACAGTAATGTGGGAGGCACGATTCCCAAAACTGTATATATACTTACCAGGTGTGTATACTTTACGTGGATTTGTTCTCATGAGACTATTGTTTGACAACCACCAAGTATTTGGAGAGCCAGTGGTGGAAGGCCTAACTGCTATGCTGCATCTCCATGATATATGGAAAGCACACACTTCAACTGATGGCTTAAGAAACAAGCACAATCTAGATGACCCAAGTAGGAAGAGGAAAGACTTTGCAATGACTGAATTGGGCTGAAGGATTCCCAAAGCTCTTATTGAACCTAAGACTATACAGAGGTGTGGGAAATACATGTTAGTAACCAACCTTGTACCCCGGTACCTTTACTCTGGGTCGGACAGACATGCTGCAGTGTGTTGGCTCTCAGTCTCACTCTTTATGGTAGAAGGCTATTTTCTTCTCACTCTGCTGGGGGCTTTCTCTAATAAAACATATGCATGTTTAACTCTTCAGGCAAGAGAACCTTAAAATCCTTTCTAACATTGCAGGTAAAAGGCAATTTGACTTTTTTATTGTTGTGAAACATCGTGGTTTCTTGATTCTTTCTAATTTTGCATCTTTAGGCCTAGGAAGAAATTCTGCTCCTTTAGTCATTCCAATGGTCTTTCTGTCCACATCTAACAGATCTCTGAGACACAGATTTAATTTTTTCTGTCACAATCTATGTTCTTACTGAGGCCCTGTTCAGCATTGCACCTGCCTCTAAAGTTGTAATAGAAGGCTGTTCATTGAAACTAAAGAAAATACTTTTAGGAAGCTTCAAAGTGACAGCAACTTCAAGGCACATGTCTTAAAGCAATCATATTCATTAAATAAACTTGACCTCATACCTATTTTCATAGATTTCTGCATTTGAAATAAAAAAATCTTGAAGGTTATATAATAGAGCAGAGTATAATGCAAAAGCCCTCAAACATCAGAAAAATTATATAAGTACAGTAATAAATTCTAATATTTACTAAATCCCAGGAAGAAGAATGAGTCTCTAATTGAAATAAATGTGTGACAATGAGCAACGGCTGAGTACCTACCTAGGATGGCAGCTGGTGTGGCCATCAGGGAAATAAAAATCATTGGAGCCCCACAAGAAACAGAAGTGGGAGGCAATTAGCAAGCCCACATTAGAAGAAGCACAGTGGGAAAATGATGGGATTCATGTCTAACACACTATGTTACTACTTAGAAAAATGGAAAATAATTGCCTCCGAGGTAGATGGAGGTGCATGATGCCATAGCCTGTTAGGAAAACATGGAGAAAATAGTTTTTCAGAATCCATGTTCTCTGCTGTATACTGCAAACATTAATAGCATCAAGTCTCTTTGAATCGCCAATCATGAGATTCCTATACTTAAAAATCTTTGAGGTAATAATTAAATCTGAATGAAAAGGAAAAAAATTCACACCAAAGAAAAGACTTGGTTCTGTATAGCCATTAGTTTCAAATTCTGTTAATCTTCACAGTGGACAGAAAGACATTCATACCTTTCCTTTTCTCTGGATTTTTTTCAAGTTCTTTTTTTTTCTTCAACAAATAATACACTGCATATATTCTTCTTAGTGGTTAATTGCTGTACAAGATGCGGACTTGTGATCCTATTTACAAACAC
>NW_004524592.1:7818852-7834153 GCF_000260255.1 Octodon degus
AAAAGAACCCTTCTCCACTGTTGGTAGGAGTGCAGACTGGTACAATTACTGTGAAAAATCATTGTGGAGATTCCTAAAAAGGAATCTAGCCTAGAGGGCTGGAATGGACAAAACCTAACTGAGTGACTGAAGGACAATGAAATATTGCCTAAAACTTGGATCCTTCTACCCCTTTATTTTCATTTCATGTCATATATTTTCTACATTTTTTAAAATAAATGGAAAAATTGTCTTAAAAAAGAAAAAAGTGGGCTGGCCAGATAGCTCAGCAGAATAAAGCACCTGCTTCAGAAGAGCGCAGCAGCCAGGGGTTTGATCTTGGTGTGCTGTGCTGCCCCACCCCTTGGGCATGCTGAGACAGAGATTGAGACTGGGTGTAGTGGTGTGCACTTGTAATCCCAATGCTTGGCAGACTGAAAACAGGATAATCACTGAGTCCAATCTATGTAATGAGACCCTGTAGACCCTGTAGACATAGTGGACCCTGTGCACCCTGTACACCCTGTAGACCCTGTCCTAAAATTCATAAAAAAGAAAAAAGAAAAAAGTGCAAAACCTTCAACAAGAAAATGAGGCGATTGAAGATACTGTGTGTGAGCAGCTGAGGAAGAAAGTCAAAACTGAAATTAGATCCATGTCTATCACCATGCACTAAACTAAAGTCAAATGAATAAAAAAATAAGTATTAGAAAAGAAACACTTAATATACTGGCAGAGAAAGTAGATGGAAATCCTGAAGACATAGGGGAAGATAGGAAGCTCATTAATAATAGCTCAGCAGACTAAAGCACCTGCTTAGGCAGAGTGCAGTGGCCAGGGTTTGATCCCCAGAATGCCATATTGGCAACATCCCAGGGGCACTCTGAGCCCTGCATTTGGGAGGCTGAAAACAGGAGGATCACTATAAGTCCAATATATGTAGTGAGACCCTGTAGACCCTGTACAAAAAAAAAAAAAAAAAATTTTTTTAAAAATTCATGAACAAAAGCAAAACTGCTCAAGAAATACATCAAAGAATCAACTACTGAGATCTTTTTTTTGGAAAGTTTTTTCATGTCAAAAGAAATCACCAACATATTATAAAGAAAACACACAAATTGGGAAAATATTTAGACAACTGTCCTTTAGACAAAAGATTTCTATCTAGAACATATAAAGAATTAAAATAATCAGACTCTCAAAATTCAAAGACATAATTTAAAAATGGGCATATATGCTCTTCCCAGGTGAAGAAATACAAATGGCAAGTAAATATATGAAAAAATATTCAACATCATTGGTCATTTGGCCAATGCAAATTATAAGTCAACCAATAAAAAATGCTGGAGGTGCTGTGTGGGAATGAAAATCAGTGTCAATATTCCTCAGAAAACAAGAACATGGAGTTCCCATTTAACCCATCTGTTCCCATCCTGGGTATTTTTCCAGAAAAACTGAAAACATCATACCACAGAGATATATGTGTACCCATCTTTACAGAAGTAGAATTCGTCATAGCTAAATCTTGGAAATACCCCAACTGCCCATCAGTTGAGGACTGGACAAAAAGTGTGGTATTTTTATACAGTGAAGTATTACTCAGCTATAAAAAGATAATCTTATAATCTAAGCAACTAATTTTTGACAATATTATGCAATATAACAATCATTGTTGAATTTCTACTTTTTTGTTTATTGAAATTCTGTATTGTTTCTAATGTCATTTTTTTACTAATTTTTATTCTCTTTAAGAAGTAAAGAAAATGAATGTTAAAAATTCTTTCAGTTGAGACACAAAATGGCATACAGTAAATATTCTATTTTCATTATTTATGATATTTTTATAATAAAATAGACAATCAGATGTATGCTATAAAAACAAGTAACCAAATCATTAGTAGATAATTATTATTTATAGAAAGAAACAGTTAATTTACAACTTTATTACAGCATACTGAAGGCACAAACAGGTACACTAAAATTTTTGAGATAGTCATATTGATGCCAATATAAATTCTGACAGATGACTTTTTTTAAGTTATAAAGTAGTATGATTACTATTACACTGAAAACAATAAGAATACTTAGGGATTCATTAATATGAACTAAAATATTTGGACTTCTGATTTTAGCTACAACATTTTTTATTAAAAAGCATCTTAAACTGAAAACTACTAATCTTTTTGGACCTATGAGAGAAAGTAGGCAAACCACTTACCTAAAATCTAGAAAAATAACTCATTCAGAGAGACCCATCAAATAACTTCCTACTTGGAGTTTAAGTCAGCAGACATAAATTGCTATGACTACAGAGAAAATAGTTTTGACAACTTACTACATGCTGAGCATGAACTAGTGTTAGAAATTCTTGAATCCTGTGTTTAGACACACTGAATTTTTGTAAACTTTATGTCTAAGAACCATAAGTTCTTACAATGAAGATCCAAAAAGATTTTCTTTCCCATGGTTTTTGAAAAAATAAATGTGTAACTAGACAACTAGAGCCTTGTACTAGCTGAAGGAAAAATCTTATTTCATTTCATCTTTCTCCAGTTCCCCCTCTCTCACATAAATAAAGACAAGCAGTCAATATAGGTCTACTGTTGCCTGGAATTGTGTGGGAGACAGAGGGATAAGCTCTATCAATGAGAATCAAGTGTGAAAACCACTCTCTACATCCAGAACCACTGAAGAATGACATTTACAGAAGGGTGTACAGCATCATTATCCAAATTGAGCTCCAGTATAAGAGCTGGATATGGCTGAGATATTTGCAATATACAGATTTGTTCTGAGGAGTGTACCTCAGCAAGTCCATAGTCAGGAAAGCAGACAAAACAAGGATACTCAAAACCCTGTTACCTATAGCTATAGCAAAGAGTAAGCACAGCCCAACTCTTACCCAGACAAACATTAATTCTCACACAAAAAGTATGTTCCCTTGAGCTCCTATTACACAAAGTAATATGCTAGGATTTCAACAATAACAATAGCAGAATATAAGTAAATATAAATAAAGAAAAGGCAAAGTAAACAAACAAAGCAGTCATCAGAACTGAACTCAGGATATAAACTTTGGGATAATCATAAATAAAGAATAATATGTCATTTTCTTTAATGAATACAGTAAAAATGCAAAATTGGATGAGCTATGTAAGCAGAGAGATAGAAATGCTAAGAGAAAAATAAAAAAAGAAATGCTAACTACTTGGCAGGGGCTGCAGAGCCAGCAGCCAGCGCAGCACAGCAGGCCCACATCATCTTGGTGGGCCTACTAGGAAGAAGATGCAGGACTGGAAGCCAGTGGGGCCTAGAAATTCACTTGGAATGGCATAAGCTGGAAGGAGCTAAACACAGCAACTAGACCTAAGCCAGATCCTGCCAGTTAAGTTCAAGATCAGTACACCTAGATCCAGTGAGTTGAGACATACTACTGGTCCCAGATGAGCTCAGACAAAGGCCTAGACCTAAGGAGCACCTTTATGTCACAGAGGCAGAAGCAGGCAACTGGAATGAACAAGTCTGCTTGGAAGACTGCAGGGGCATGAAGAGGAGGTGCCTAGACAGAACTAGGGGGAACTAATTTAAATACAAAGTCCTAATTTAAGATCTGCTATGTTATATAGCTATGTTTGCTCCTATGGTTTAAAGTATAAACTCAATAGCTACAAAAGTTTGTCAATTTCTAAATTTCACTAGCTGTTATTAGTATTGCTAATTGTACTGCTATAAATAAGAAAGCATATCTGCCTTACTCACATGTTTTACCTTGGGTATTAATATCTGAAGGTGCTTGGGTAATAACCTCATCAAATCCCTGCACTGAAGGACAGAGTACAGTGCCAAACAGTAACCAATATCTTCCTCTCAATCAATAGAGAAGGCAAAACCTTGGAACACACACAAAAGAAAAATGTAAAACACGGGAGAGATACCTAGAAAACAGACTCATTGCAAGGAGGTTCTCACTGCAATACAGCTACCTACTATTAAATTATCACAAAAAGGTATCACAGAAATCAATATAGTTTGCTCTGAAAAAGCAAATGACAAAAAGAAGGAACAAAATGTATTCTCATGCCCAGAGCCTACCTAGAACAAAACCAGGAGACACCAACATAGAAGAAATTGGAAGTCACATGCCTGAAATCTCTGAAAAAGCATCTGAAATAAAGAAACAAATGCAAAAAGTGTAGAGGAAATCAAATCAAAAATAATCTCACAGGTAAGAAATGATAACTGCAATGAAAGAATTACTAAGCATATCTAAAGAAGACATTAAAGAATAGAGGAGAATAGAAAAATGATGGAAACCTTGAATGAACAATATAGGAAAGAAATAGAATGCATGAAGCAGATTCAAAGAGATTCACAAGAAATTAAGACCTCAATCACAAGTTGGCAAAACCGTTTAAATGAAAGTGAACATAGAGGGGCCGAGGAGATGGCTCAGTGGAATAAGCACTTCCCTGGCAAGCACAAGGGCCTGAGTTCAATCCCTAATGCAAAACTAACAAACAAACAACAAAAACACAACTGAAGATAGATTTTTAGGCCTTGAAGACACCATTGCAGCTAGTAAAAAAGTAAGAAAAAAATCACTTTACAAAACAACTAGGATCCAGAAAATAACAATCTAACAGCTGCAAGATGAGGCAAAGATGAGCAACATAAGATAATAACATCCAAAGAGAGTGAAAGAGGCAACACAAATGACATAAAAAGAATATGGTCAGAAGTAGTAGCAGAAAACTTTTCAAATATGGAGAAAAATCTAACATTCAGGTAACCAAAGCATATAGAACTCCAAAAAAAACCAATTAAACTACACCCAGATATATAATAATTAAGATCCCAGAAATTCAGCACAAGAATAACATACTAAGAGCTGAGAGAGCAAAGAAAGAGATGGTATTTAAAGGAAAACACATCAGAATGATAGAAGATTTCTCCTCATAAATCATCAAGTCAAGAAGAGCATAAAATGAAGTACTTAAAGTTTTAGAAGAAAACAAATTCCAAATACATTTTTATAACATTCAAACCTCTTCCAAGTTTAATAGAGAGATAAAATACTTCCATGACAAAGACAACTAAAGAAATTTATGATGACCAAAACAACCCTACAAAGAATACTAAAAGACATTCTAGAAGGGTATCAAACTACCCACAGTTCAAAGAATAACGATAGAAAAACTCCAAAACAAGCCAAACAACTAAAAGGAGAAAAGTAGGGAACCAATAGCAGGAAAATAACATGGCAAACGTAAGTCAATTGATAACAATTATAACCACGAATGTAAATGGACTCAATTTACCAAATAAAAGAAATAAACTGGCTGAGTGGATTAAGAACCAAAATCCAACAATATGCTGCATTTAATAAACACATTTAACTCATAAAGTCAAAGGATGGAAAACAGTGCTACATGCTCAAGGTCCTCAGAAAAAAGCACTGGTAGCTGTTCTGTTCACAGACAATCTGATTCAAATCAAGAATGATCAAACAAGATTAAGAAGGTCAGTATATACTGGTTAGGGGAAAAATTCAAGAGGAGGAGATAACAGTCATGATATGTATGCACCAAATATGGGACCACCCAACTATATAAGACAAATTTTAAAAGACATTAAAAAACTAATAACCAATATCACAATCCTAATAGGGGACCTTAACACCCCCTTATCTCAAAAATATAGATCAAGTAAACAAAATATTAGTAAAGAGTTAGCAGAACTGAAGCAAAACTTTGAACAATAGAACTTAGTGAACATATATAGTGTTCTATCCAACAACATCTGAATACACATTATTTTGAGCTGCACTTGGATATTTTCTAAAATAGACTACATACTAGTCCATAGGTCATGCTTAAGTATATGCAAGAAAACAGAAATTATCCTATGCATATTATTTGATTACAGTGCAGTGAAACTGGAAATTAATGACAAAAGAAACCAGAAAAAAATCCATAAACACATGGAAATTAAATTATACCCTCATCAGCAACCAGTGGGTTACAGATGAAATTAAAGAAGAAATATACAGCAGTGAACTCACACATTAGGAAAAGAGAGAGCTGGGCTAGGGAAATAACTCAGTAGAATAAGCATGTCCCTGGCAAGTGCAGGGGCCTGAGTTTAATCCCCAGTTCTGAAAAAAAAAAAAAAAAAAAAAAAAAAAGAACACATAAATACACTAATGCTTCACCTAACGCTTCTAGAAAAAGAAGAGTAAGCCAAGATCAAAGCCCAAAGACAGGAGGAAATTATAAAGATTAGAGCAGAAATTAATGCAATTGAGACGAAGAAAACAATATAAAGACTTAATGAATCCAAAAGCTGGTTCTTTGAAAGATTAAATAAAATTGATAAACCCCTAGCCAAGCTCCTTAAAAAAGAGGAAAGAAAAAACTCAAATTCAACAATAAGAAATGAAAAGTGTGGAATTACTACAGGTCCTGTGGAAATTCAGAAGATCATCATTAGCTACTTTGAAAATCTTTACTCTCACAGGATTGAAGACACAGAAGAAACAGACAAATTCCTAGATATGTACAACTTGCCAAAGCTGAATAAAGAAAATACAAAAACTTTGAATAATCCAATATCAGCCAAAGAAATTGAAAGTATAAGAGAAAACTTATCAACAAAAGAAAGCCCAGCTTCTGATGGATTCACAGTAGAATTCTACAAGAAATTTAGAGAATACTTAATCCCAAGACTACTCAAACTCTTCAGTGAAATAAAAATGAAGAAATACTCCTGAAATCACTTGTAGACACAAGTATTATACTGATACTGAAACCACACAAAGAACCAAACGAAAAAGAGAATTGTAGGCCAATCTCCCTCATGAACATAAATGTAAAAGTACTCAATAAACTGCTAATAAATAGAACACAACAAATCATTAGGAAGATTAGCCACCATGACCATGTAGTATTCATCCCAGGGATGCAAGTTTGGTTCAACGTATTGAAATCTATAATACAACACACTATATCAATATAGCAAAAACCAAAAAAACACATGATCATCTCAATAGGTGCAAATAGGCTTTTTTCAAAGTTTTATTGATAAACAGATAGCAATGAGACAGTTTCAAATCAAATCGGAAGTACAGTTTCAACTAATAATACACTGCATATATTCTTCTTAGTGGTTAATTGCTGTACAAGATGTGGACTTGTGATCCTATTTACAAACACCATTAGAACAAATCATTCTATTCATTAAGAGAATGCAACTATATATCTATCCTAACCACACAAATAGGCTTTTGACAAAGTATAACACTCATTCATGATCAAAGCCTTAAAGTTGGAATAGATGACCTATACTTTAATCTGATAAAAGCCATCCATGGCATACCAGCAGACAACATCATCGTAAATGGAGAAAAACTGAAAGTTTTTACTCTCAAATCAAGTACAAAATATCTTCTGTCACCACTCCTATTTAATACAGTTCTGGAATCATTAGCTGGAGCCTTTAGGCAAGAGAGAGAAATAAAAGGCATAAGAATAGGTAAAGAAGTTAAATTATCATTATTTGCAGTAAACATGATACTTTACTTTGAAGACCCAAAATACTACACCAAAGGCCTTCCAGAATTAATAAATAAATTCAGTAGCATAGCAGGATACAAAGTCAACACCCAAAAATCAGTAGCATTTCTCTACACAGATAATAAATTCACTGAGAAAAAATTAGAGAAACAATACTCTTCACATTAGCATCAAAATATGAAATACCTAGGACTTAATCTCACAAATGAAGTAAAAGATGTATATAATGAAAATTATAACACTTTAACGAGATCAATGAGAATGCTAGAAAACAGAAAGATATGCCTTGCTACTGAATAAGAACAAACAACATTGTGAAAATGGCCATACTTTCAAAATTTTATACAGACTTAATGCAATCCCTATCAAAATACCCTCAACATACCTCACAGATCTAGAGAAAACATTTTTAAAATTTATTTCGAACTAGGAAAAACCCAGAATATCAAAGGCAATCTTGGGCAACAAAATCAAGGCAGGAGGCATTATAATCCCTGACTTGAAATTATACTACAAAGCTACTGTGATAAGATCAGCATAGTACTAGCAAAAACACAGATCCAAGGATCAATGGAACAGATTAGAAGATGCAAATCAATAGGACCAGCCAAATAGCTCAGCAGATTAAAGCATCTGCAAGCAGATGAAGGGACAAGGGTTTTGATCACCTGCAGTGCTGGAACCGCCCCTGGAGTGTGCTGAGATGACAGTTGAGATGGGCTTGGTGCTGCATGCCTGAAATCCAAGCTCTTAGGAGGCTGTAAACAGGAGGATCACTACAATTCTGACCTAATAGTGAGACCCTGAACAGCCTGTAGATCCTTCCCTAAAATAAAAAAAAAAAAGACGCAAATCCAACTCCAAACAAACTTAACCATCTTATCTTTGACAAACGACCAAACACATTCACTGGAAAAGAGATAGTGTATTTCACAAATGATACTGCACAAACTGGCTCTCTGCATGTCAAAAAACTAAAACTAGATCTGAGTCTATTGCCATGCACTAACACAAAGTCAAATGGATTAAAGATCTAAACACTAAAACAGAAACAGTAACTCTCCTGGTTGAGAAAATAGGTGGAAATCTTGAAGGCACACTAGTAGGCAGATAGTTCATGAATAAAACCCAAATCGCACAGAATACTGCAAAGAATCAACAATGGGTTCTCATCTTAGCTTTTTTTAAAAAATGTATTTAGTACAGGTTCTATAGGGTCTCACTACATAGATCGGACTTATAGCGATCCTCCTGTGTTCAGTCTCCCAAGCACTGGGATTACAGGCACATGCCACCATGCACAATCTTAATCACTTTCTGAGCGTGCCCTGGAGGTGGAGCCAGCACAGCATACTGGGTATCTAACCCTGGTCCCTGTGTCTGCCTAAGCATGTGCTTTAATCTGCTGAGCTATTTGACTGTGCTTGGGCTCTGATCTCATTGAGAAGTTTCTGCACATCAACAGAGTAAAAGGACAACCCCCAAAAGGGAAAATATCATAACCAACTATCACTTAGACAAAGGACTTCAATCTAAATCATATAAGGAGTGGCTGGGAAGATAACTCAGTAGAATACGAGCTTGCCTGGCAAGCACAGGGTCCTGAGTACAAACCTTGGTACCAGAAAATAAATAAATAAATAAATAAAATAAAGACCTGAAAAAAATTCATCCCCCAAAACTTAAGGACCCAGTCCAAAGATGGGCATGTGAGATGAATACATACTCCTCAAAGGAAGAAGTACAAGAGGCAGATAAATACATGAAAAATGTCCCACAGCACTGGCAATTTTAGAAATGCAAATTAAAACAATATTGATTTATCATCACACCCCAGAAAGAATAGCGGCTATCATTAAGAAATTAACTACTACAAAATGCTAGAAAGACTGTGGAGAAAAAGGAACGTTTCTCCACTGATGGTGTGAATATAGACTGGTATAAACACTGTGGATATCATTGTGGAGATGCCTTAAAAAACTAGGACTGGAAATCCCATTCAATCCAGCTATTCTCCTTCTGGAATTTTCCCCCAACAACTGAAAACATCACACCATAGTGATATATGTGCACCCATGTTTATAGAAGGACAATTTATTATAGCCAAATCTTTAAAAACACCCACATGCCCATCACTTGAGGAATGAATGAATGATTAATGAGTAGTACTCGGATACAAAGAAAGACAAATTCGAAGCCTTTATAGGGAAGTGGATGCAACTAGAGGCTATACTCATAAGTGACATAAATCAAAACTACACGTGCAAATATTGTTTTGTGTCCCTAGTATGAGAACCTGAAAGAATAAATAAAGCTTGAAAGGTATAACACATATGGTAAAGCAGAAAGAAAATAACTTAAGGATTAAACAATGAAGATGAGAGAAAGGAGAAAAGAAAGGAAAAGGAAGGAGTGAAAAACCTGCAAGTATATGAACATGATGGCTGAGATGACTGTGCCATATTTTCCATCAATATTTTGAAAATAGCAGTTAATGTTTAGAGCTTTCACTTTGACTAAGTCTACATGCTAATATCTGTGATTTGAGCAACTCCATGAAAGGCAGCAATGGCAATACAAAAGCCACAGTTAAATACCTCTCATCTTGCTCTTCTAAATGTGTACCATTTTAATGTCTTATTAATTATGATCATGCTCTCTTTAAAAAAATTTAGAAATAAAACAGTGAAATAATTTTTTTTAAAATTTCAATTATTTGTCTAATCTTTCATACCTATATCTGTTAATGTCAGTAATGGCTTCTATGATAAAAATATGTAATATAGAAACCATTGTTAATTTGCTATTTTTCTTTTGAAAATTTGTACCATAAGTATTGTTGTATGTTACTCTGTTATTTCGAATGAGTTTCTCACATCTCACTAACTTGAAAACCATTGTCACTTTTTTCCTGTATAGTGTGTAAGTTGTAATGAAGAAATAAAGGTGACATGGAAGTAGCTATCCAATATTTCCAATTATGATTAGCTAGTGTAACTTTAATAAATAGTGACATTATTTTTCCCTAAGAGAATTCATAAATATTCATTTCACTGTGAGAGCAGAGATAATCTGGCTCTCTGAATGTGAAATAGAGTTATGAGGTTCACTTACTAGCTTCTTTAGAACTGTCCTTCCTGCTGCAAAAAGTGACCCAACTTGCAATACCATAGTTTGGGAAATGGCATTGTAATCACATTATTGATCTTTGGTTCTACCATCAAATGGAAAACTCACAATTTTTAGTCCATTAATTCATTGTGAACACAAAGCAATATACCTCAGAACTTCAGTCAAATTGTTAGGCCGAATTATGCTATATACAAACAATGATTCTATAGCTATTGCAAATATGTGTGATGTTGTTTCTCCTTTTTGAGAAATTTAGTATCATGTGAGTTACAAAAAAGAGAAATTTACATCACAATTTTTGGTAGGCACAAGATCTGTAAAACAGATTATGGATTTTTCAAAATCAGCAAATTTCTTATTAATATTTCAGTGAACAGGCCCAGTCCTGTGTTTCTGGGAGTTAGAAATGAAATCCATGGAATTCTTGGCTGTGAGTCAATTTGAGTGAAAGCATAAAAGCACTTTTTCTTTTATTTTGCAAGGTGCACAGAAGACAGTGACCTTGTTGCAGACAAGAGAGGATGGAATGATCACTTTGAATTACCATCTATAAGAGCCAAGACCTTTATGTTGTTTTCAACTGATACATTTTTTTCAATAAGCAAAATGTTTTATAGGATTCATAGAATTAAATTATTTTCATCTCCAAGGAGGCTTTTTCCCCACTGATCAGGAAGAGAGTTATCATTGTAAAATAAAAATAAACTATCCCTTTAAAAAGTAGATGACTCATGAAAGAACCAGCAGAAAATAATCAAGAAGCCCAGAGGACAAGATTGAGCCTACTTCCAGAAAATCAATAAACCATAGGCAAGGGCAGCTATTGTCGACATGTGAGGTCAGTGGGTTAGAAAAAGGGCATCAGCAAAGAAAGCTGCAAAGGAGACCTTGAGACAATAGGACTTCCAGGCTAGAACTTAAAAAAAAAATTACTGTTGCTAGAACAGCCCTGGAAATAAACAGTGACCAATAATTTCCTCTCCGTGATTTTTTTTTCTAGTTTTTATATTTTACTAGAAGCAAAGAGGAAGTAATCAAATATTTTTGTTCAGGCAATCCATAGATTTAAGAAAACTTATTTCTACCCAGGGTTTTAAAGTTTGATATTGATATAAAAAGTTTGGTTTTGTTCCATAATTTTATTGAGAGAAAAATAACAATAAGACAGCTTCAAATCAAATTAGTATGACAGTTTCAATAATTAACACATTGCATACTGTCTTCCTAGTGGTTATTTGCTATACAAGATGCAGACATGATATCCTGTTTACAAAAACTATTACAACAAATCACTCTATTCATAAACAGAAAGTAACTATATATCTATCTTAACCATGTGGATTACACAGATACAAAATGGACATTAATTTACATATCCCTATTTGGTTTAGTTCCATCATTTGAATATTATAGGTGTGTTAACTCAGCAAAATATTCTAAAAGAGTCCAGTAATCCATAATAGTATTGGGTCTTCCACTTGACTGGCAGTGTCAGAAATTGTTGACCTGAGTCCCCTACACCTCAACATAACACTATAGCTTTACTTCTTATAGTTCATTTTTATTCTTTTCTGCTGGATTGTTAAGACCAAGATAAAGCAAGACCTATGCAGCAAGAGTTGTAGCTTTTGGATCTGATGAGGTCAGTGAAATCCCCTCAGGATTTATCCTGAGATCCTGTACCTTACATTGTAGATCCTTTGTCAGTGTCAGCCATATGGATGAGTCAAGGCCATTGCTTGACCAATGTGCTCTCTGTGAAAGTCTGAGAGAATGGTTTATTTCCATGTGACACTCCTTAAGCACACTCTACATCATCGATCACTATCTTCTTTGGCCCCAAAATCTCCTTGATCAGAAAATTTCATTCAAATGCCCTTAGTATTCACCCTGAGACCCTGTACCTCAGATTGTAGGACCTTTGTCAGTATCAGCCATAGGGATGAGTCACGGCCATTGCTTGGCCAATGTGCTCCCTGTGAAAGCCTGAGAGAACGTTTTCTCTCCATGTGACTCTCCTTAGGCATACTCTACATCATCAGTCACTTTCCTCTTTGGCTTCATAATCTCGTTGATCAGAAAATTTGGGACACTATTGAGTTACAAGACATTACTGTACAAGATCTCAGATGTCCTGAGTCTTAATTGACTTGGAAGGCTAGGACCAAAATGTTGGCTTTCCTTGCAGCCCTCCTTTTTCTCTAATTTTGGTCTGCAAACTCAGGTTGTTAACCCTCCAGAAGAGAAGATTATTGTTATTACCATACAACCTAGGCTGTTAAGCTTAACCTCACTATCTCTGTGAATATCAAAAAACTTAGGCATAACATGGAGTTTTTTTCATCAGGTATTGATATGTTGAACTTTAAGTTCCTACAGAATGTGATGAAAAAACATTTAAAAATTAGAATATATATTAAAAATAGTTATAAAGAATTATATACTTCTTATGTTTACACATAAGTCCACAAATCTAACCATATACAACTTTGAGGAAGGACAGTCCAGCAACATTTCTTTTCCTGTCTCCTGCCTTCATTCACCACCCCATTGTTTTTGAACAATCATCTACCCAAGAGACAGCATGGCAGCAACTGGCATGTCTTAACAAGCTACCTGTATTCAGAAGACCAGAATGACAGGCACTCCAAGCATGAATCTAGTATTACACATTGCCAGCTGCAGTGCAGTTGCTTAGTTCACAGGTTTCTGTATATATAGTTAGTCAGGGTGAGAATCGTTCCAATTAACTGCAAGATTCAAAAATCTTCTGAAGATTCTCAGGATCATTGCCTTACCCATCTTCTACATATGACTGTATGCCTCGCCACTGTCATGTTTCCTAGCTCTTCTCCTTGATTTCTTTTCACTGACTAGTCCTCAAGTTCTTGCTTTCCTTTTAGTTGTACTACACCTTTCTATTAGTATTTATTCTTTTGAGTTCTTATACTAGCAAAACTATATGATATTTACACATGTGTGTCTGGTTTATTTCACTTGTTAATGTATCTTCAATTGGCATCCACTTAAATATAAAAACTTTGAGTTTATCATTCTTTTTAGCTGAGTAATACTAAATTGTATAAAAATATATATTTTTCATCCAATCTCAGGTGATGGGCATCTTGGTTGTTTCCAAGATTTGGCTATCACAAATTATGCTGCTATAAACATAGCACACATATACCACTATGATATGATGTTTTCAGATCCCCCGGGGAAGATTCCCAGTACAGGAATAGCTGGATTAAATGGGATTTATAGTCCAAGTTTTCGAAGGAGTCTTCACACTGATTTGCTTAATGGTTGCACCAGTCTACATTCCCACCAGCAGTGGAGAAGAGTTCCTTTTTCCCCACAGCCTCTCCAACATTTGTTCTTGGGTGATTTTTTATGATAGCCTTCCTTACTGGGGTGAGATGATATCTCAATGTTGTTTTAATTTGCATTTCGTGGATGGCTAGTGATGTGGAGCATTATTCATATATTTATTCACTTCTCTAATTTCATCCTCTGAGAAGTGTGTGTTCATCTCAGATGCCCATTTCTGCACATTGTCTTTAAATTTTGGGGCCCTAGTGTTTTTTAGTTCTTTATAAATTCTAGAGAGAAGACCTTTGTTCCAGTACTTACTTGCCATATTTTTTCCCAAATTCGTGGGGTGTATTTTCACTTTGTTGTTAATTTCTTTTTACTTGAAAAACTTCTCAATAAGAGCAGGTCCCAGTGGTTAATTCTTTTGAGCATTTCCTCTGCAATTTGATTTTTGTTCATGAAATCTTTTGCTACCCCTATGTCTTCAAGAATTCCTCCTACTTTCTCTTCCAGGAGATTTAGTGTCTCTGCTTTAATGTTTAGATCTTTGATCCATTTTGACTTTAACTTAGTGCATGGTGATAGACCTGGGTCAAGTTTTAGTTTTTGGCATGTAGAGAGCCAGTTTTTTCCAGCTCCATTTATTAAAGTGGCTATCTTTCTTCCAGTGAGTATGTTTGGCCCCTTTGTCAAAGATAAGGTAGCAGAGTGTGTTCTTAGGGGCTTCAGGGTCATCTAATCTGTTACATTGATCCTCAGGTCTATTTTGTTGCCAGTATCATGCTGATTTTATCTCAGTAGGCTTGTACTATAATTACAACTTAGGAATTCTAATGCCTCCTGCCTTGTCTTTATTGCCCAGGATTGTCTTTGCTATTCTAGGTCTTTTCTGGTTCCAAATAAATTTTAGGAAAGATTTCCATAGTTCTGAGAGTTATGTTAGTTGTAATTCGACAGGATTGCTTTATATTTGAACAGCAATTTTGGGAGTATGGCCATCTTCACAATGTTGGTTCTTCCTATCCAGGAGCACGGACTATCTTTCCATTTTCTGAAATCCTCTACGATCTCTTTTTTCAGAGTACTGTAATTTTCCTTGAAATGATCTTTGACTTCTTTTGTTAGATGAATTCCAAGGTATTATCCTCGGTGCTATTGTAAAAGGTATTGTTTCTATAATTTCCCTCTCAGTGTGTTTGTTGTCTGTGTAGAGGAATGCTATTAACTTTTGGGTATTGACTTTGTATCCTGCTATGCTACTGAATTTCTGTACTAATTTTAGTAACTTCTTAGTGGAGTTTTTT
>NW_004524592.1:7834789-7838119 GCF_000260255.1 Octodon degus
TAATTCTCTTTCTTAATTGCATCTTTCCCTGGTTTTGGTATCAGTATAATACTTACCTCCCAGAATGATTTTGGAGGATTGCTTCCTTTTCAATTTCACTGAAGAGTTTGAGGAGTATAGGGATGACATCTTCCATAAATTTCTTGTAGAATTTAGCTGTGAATTTTTCTGGATCTGGACTTTTCTTTGTCGGTAGGTTTCTTATTACATCTCATATTTAATTTGCTGTTATTGTTTTACTGAGATTTGTTATATCTTGCTGATTCAGTTTTGGTAATTTGTACCTTTCTAGGAATCTGTCCATTTCTTCTGTGTCTTCTATTCTGTGAGAATAAGATTCTCAAAGTAGCTATTGATAATCTTCTGAATTTCCACTGAGTCTGTGGCAATTACACCCATTTCTGTCTTTATTGCTTGTATTTGAATTTTTTCTTACATCTCTTTGATGTGGTTATCTAGGGGCTTATTGATTTTATTTAATCTTTCAAAGAATCAGCTTTTTGTTTCGTTAATTCTTTGTACTGTTTTCTTCTTCCAAATTGAATTAATTTCTGCTTTAATCTTTATGATTTCTTCCCCTCTTTGGGCTCTGGGTTGGTTTGTTCTTTCTCTTCTAGTTGTTTGAGTTTCAGCATTAGGGTGGTTATTTGTTCCCATTCTGTTTTCCTTATGTGTGAGTTCACAGCCCTGAATTTCCCTCTGAGAACTGCTTTCATCGTATCCCATAAATTCGGATAAGCTGTGCTTGAATTTTCATTGAATTGTAGATATTGTTGAATTTCTTGCTTAATTTCATCTGTGACCCATTGTTTGCTCAGTAGGGTGTCATTTAATTTCCATGTATTTAGGGATTGTTGCTGGTTTCTTTTGTCATTTATTTCCAGTTTCATCGCAGTGTTCAGATAATATGCATGGGATAATTTCTATTGTCTTGCATATACTTAAGCATGACTTATACATCAGTACATGGTCTGTTTTAGAAAATGACCCATGTGCAGCTGAGAAAATTGTGTATTGAGCTGTGTTTGGATGGAACTTTTGTATATGTGCACCAAGTCCATTTGTTTCAAACTCTGCTTCAGTTCTGTTATTTCTTTGCTGAGTTTTTGTCTCGTTGACCTATCTTTTGGAGATAAGGGGGTGTTAAGGTCTCCTGTCAAAATTGTGGTATTGGATATTAGATTTTTCATTTCCATTAAGATTTGCTTTATATAGTTGGGTGCTCCCGTGTTTAGTGCATACATATTTATGAATGTTACCTCTTCCTCTTGAATTTTTCCCCTAACCAGTATATAGTGGCCTTCTTTATTTTGCTTGATCATTGTTGGTTTGAAGTTGAGACTGTCTGAGAGTAGAATTGCTAACCTTGCCTTTCTCTGGGGTGCTCTGGCATGTAGTATTGTGTTCCATCATTTGACTTTCAGTCTATAAATGTCTCTATAAGTGAAATTTGTTTCTTTTATGCAGCATATTGTTGGATTTTGTTTCCTATACCACTGTGCCAGTCTATTTCTCTTAATTGGTGAATTGAGTCCATTTACATTGATGCTTAGAATTGAGATGTATTTACTTATGATTGACATGTTATTTACCTGTTGTCTTTTACTCATTTTCTCCTGTGCTTTATTCTTTGCTTTTTTTATTTGGTTGTTTCTGATCTCATTCCTGGATTTCTGATCATTTTGGTCCTTCTCTAGAACATCTTTCAGTACTTGTAGGGTTGGTTTTGCCATCATGAAATTCTTTAGTTGTTCTTTGTCATGAAAGTATTTAACTTCTCCATCAAACTTGAAGGGAGTTTTGCAGGGTATAGTAGTCTGGGTTGGAATTTGTTTTCATAGAGGACTTGAAGTACTCTGCTCCATGCTCTTCTTGCCTTCATGGTTTGTGAAGAAAAGTTGGCCATTACTCTGATGGGTTTTCCTTTGAATGTGATCTGCTTCTTTTCTCTAGCAGCTTTCAGTATATTATTCTTATGCTAAATTTCTGGGATCTTGACTATTATATATCTTGGTGTGTTTTTCATTGGGTTGAGGTTACTTGGCATTCTGCATGCTTTGCTTTACTGGATGTTAAATTGTTTCCTCATATTTGGGAAGTTTTCTGCTATTACTTTTGCCCATATTTTCTTAAATGTCCTTTGTATTGACTCCTTTTTTCTCATTGATTCGTATTTATCTCACGTTTTTCATCTTGACATCGTCTTACAGTTGATGGATTATTTTTTCCTGTATCCTAGTTGTTTTTAAGATATCGTTTCTTAACTTTTCACTAGGTGCACCAGCATCTTCAAGTTCTGAAACTCTGTCTTCACTTTCACTTAAACAATTTTTCAAGCTTGTGATTGAGTTTTTAAGTTCCTCTATATCTCTTTGAGTCTGCTGCATGCGATCTATTTCTTTCCTGTATTGCTCATTCAAGAAATCCATCATTCTTCTGATCTCTTCTATTTTTTTTAAATCAATGTCTTCTTTAGAAGCAGTTGTTAATTCTTTTACTGCAGTGTTTTCTTCAGATTGGGTTTCCTCCCTATGTTTCTGTAGTTGATTCTTTACTCCAGATGCTATGAGTTTAATGAATTCTTTTTTTTTGTTTCAATAAAGAATTCTGCTCTCAGTTCCTCTATAACTTTCTGCTTTTGCTTATTTACTATTGATGATTTTAATTAATACATTTGAGCTGAGCTAGTAGAAAAGAATTCAGCTCTGAGTTCCTCTATAACTTTCTGCTTTAGACTATAACTTTCTGCTACAGACGCTATTAATTCATACATTTGAGCTCAGCTAGTGTCCTGTGCACTTTTTCTGGGTGGGCATTGGGTTTCTTCCATATGTTTCTGCATTTGATTCTTTACTGCAGATGCTATTAATTCAGGGATTTCTTTTTTCATTTCAAATCTGAGTTTTTCTATACCTTTCTGCAGTTGTTTCTTTATTCCAGCAGCTGTTGATTCTTTGATTTCTGCTGTGTGTTTTCCAGTTTTTCCTGTGTTACTGTCCTCTGCACTTGTTACGGGTGGGCTTGGGGTCTGAGATTGCATTTTGCTCCTTCTAGTTGAAGGAACAGTGTCTTCTATGTTTGTTGTAGAGCTTTTGTGCAGTTGTAACCTTAGCACCTACTGAAATTCAGGTGCAAAGCTACAAAGTTTGGATTTATCCTGTGGTGCCTGGCTTGGGTCTGGCTGCTGTGCTCAGCTTTTTCCTGCTGCTGCCCTTGGGAGTGATCCTGTTGTGCCCCTCTGACAAAATGTTCTGCTTCTGGACTTGATGGTTGGCTTTGTCCCCTACTCTTTCTGCACGGATTGCATCTGCATGGTTTCACCCCAGGCCT
>NW_004524592.1:7838624-7840477 GCF_000260255.1 Octodon degus
TAAAAGCGAAGAAAAAGCTATTTTTGGTGAGCACTTTCATCACCAGCATATGTTTAAAAAATTCCTAAGAAACTTCTCAAGGCAAAACATTGCCAAAGGAAAACAGGTTCAACCTTTCTATTTTTTCTCAATCTTGGGATGTGGCCACATCTGTATATGAGGCTCCCTGGTTTAAGAACACACAAAGTAACTTTGGAAGACTACAGCCCTTCAAGACTGATTGGAAACTTGCCTCAGAGTTAGTGTTTTCATTTTCAAATAATTGAAATGCGATTTTTAAAGAATAGTTTCACTATGATTGCATCTTGATGACACGGTGCCAACAGATTATGAGTAAACAAAGAGCAAAGCAGGTGGGAGACAGAGGGAGACAAGAGAAGATAGAGATTTTTGTGCATAAATTGATGGAAAATTGTTTTATATTTTTTATATGATGGGGTACTTCTTTCCTTTTTTTAACTGTCTTTTTTGACATGAATATATCAAATAATTAAACTTTTCCAAATTAGCATTTGATGCTAAACCTCAATTAAAATTCAAAGTGCCATCTGCACATGAAAGTATCTGTGCAATTACTGAGCCTGTGAGGATGTGGAAATAAATAATTTCTTTTGGTTTCTGACTCATAGATGAGTGGATAGTACTAAGGCCAAAGGTGGCTTTTAAATAAATGCAAGATTGATACAAAATTAACATACACTAAAAGAGGTTTTATCTTTTACTCAAGGTAGAAAGCAAATTAATTTAACAAATACTTGCTGGAACACATTTAGTTTTCTCTTATAGCTAGTATTGAATAAAAATAACCAGTCAAAAACATCATTTGAGAAGATTTTTTAAAATGCACATATGAAAAAGGTTACATCATATTTTATTTGCTCACAAAGTATTGTTTATGCATTTATTCTGATGCACTGCACCTGAAATATAATCAATTTGCTAGCTGTATTGAAAGGATTCCATCGTTCCATGGACCTTCAGAAGGTCTATGAAAGTACCTTCGCTAATGAAAAGGTTTCACATAGAAAATTCCCTCAGCAGCTGAGTGTTGAAGATTGGATGTGTTTCTCTGGACAGGTTTACAGGTGTGAACATTATAGTTTTCAAAACTTGAGAAATCTCAAGCTTTCCCTAGAGCATAGGCCTCTCAGTGATCTTGAGTGGCGAAGAAGGGACATGGCTGCACCTTTGACTCATTTTTTTCTCTGACACATTTGATAAGTAAACTGGTTGGCAATGCACTCTTGTGCCACTTGTTTCCTTTGATGGCTTTCCTATAGAAGGCTTTAAAAGTATTATTATTCTAAATAAAAGGTAAAATTCACTTAAGTTTTATTATACACTTGTCTCTTTTCAAACCACTAAAAATATTTTACTCATTTAATCTTTTTAATTATTATTACCTTGTGAGCTAAGAAGGTCTCTGTTTTACAGAATAGTGAAGAAACTTACCAAGCTTCCACATTTTGAAAAAGACAACCCAGTACTTAAACATAATTACAAAAGTGCACTCTTTCTGCTTATGCAATAAAAAAATTACATAGCTATATTGGGGCATATTGATGTCAGGGAATATTTATTCAATAAAGTGTTAAATACCAAGTACAAAATATAAAATGAATTAGTTTATGCCAATAGCATATTATTATTATTGTTTCTTTTTTATTAATTTTATTGAGAAACAAAGAGCAATGAGAGAGTTTCAAAACCGATTAATAGGACAGTTTCAATAATTAATACATTACATACTGTTGTCTTCATAGTGGTTATTCATGGTACAAGATGCAGACGTGATATCTTGTCCACAAACAGTATTAGGACAAATCTTTTTTCTCATTGAATTAAGAGAAAGT
>NW_004524592.1:7841032-7843036 GCF_000260255.1 Octodon degus
TTTTTCATTTATTTTTTAATTTCATTTCATTTTGTCAGAGATGGGTATTCCATTCCCATTTAAATATTATAAGTGTGTGAATTCAGTAAAATAATCCAATATAGTCCAGTAGTCCGTAATAGTAGTGGGTTATCCATAGGACTGGCAATGTCAGAAGTTGTTGACTTGATTCTTTTACAACTCAACATATTAATATGACTTTACTTTTCATACCTCGTTTTTTATACTTTTCTGCTGGGTGGTTAAGACCAAGAAAAATTGAGACCTATATAATAAGAAATGTAACTTTTGTACCTGACAAAGTCAGTCAAATCCCCTCAGCATTTACCCTGAAACTCTGTACTGCAGTTTGTAGATCTTTTGTCATTGTCATCCACGTGGATGAGTCACAGCCATTGCTTGACCACTTTACTCTCTGTGAAAGCCTGAGAGAACATTTTTTTCTCCATGTCCCTCTCCTTAAGCACACTCTACATCACCAATCACTTTCCTCTGTTACTCCATAATCTCCTTGATCAGAAAATTTGGGACACAATTGAGTTACAGGTTGTTACAGTGCAGGTTCTTCTATGTCCTGAGTCCTCACTGACCTTGAAAGGCTAGGGCCAAAATGTTGGCTGTCCTTGCAGCAGTTCTTTTAGTGAAGAGCTTACTGATATTATTACTGAGGCAGTTGAGCTTTTTCTCTGTAGGGATTTAAAGTTTAAGATATAAACACTTACTGGAAAATACCTGCTCATGTTATGTCTAAGATGTTTGATATTCAGACAGTTTGTGATTTTTTTATTTTTTAAAGAGAATACAAATAGTATTAAAAGTAAAAAATTACAAGTAATAAAGAATTTCATTTAGCAAAATAATATAACTTTCTCAGTATTTGTTCTAATGTCTTTCAACTAACTTTTCATATTATCAGATACATGCATGAAAAATTGGAAGAAGAAAGACAAAAAGAGAGAAATATATAAGAAATGAAGAAAAGAAAAGGTCAAAGAATTAAAAAAGATAAAAAAAAATTGAACATTCACTGCTCCTTTCCAGGCCAGCATAAATCCACACTACAGTTTTCTAAGCCATCCTGCTTACATACATAGGTATCTCTTTCCCTCACTACCTCTCCTGTCCTTCTCCTCATCTCAGTAATTTCTTCCTTTTGAATAGGTTCACTCCCTTTTTCTAGTATCTATTGTACCCTTCAGATTTTATTTTCTTTTTCAGGTTCTAACACTAAGGATACAATACAAAGTTTGCATGTGCAGGTCCGTTAATTTTTATTTGTTTTAAAAAATATATTTGGACAGGGTCTCACTAAGCAGCTCAGATTCATAGTGATCTTCCTATTTTCAGCTACCTTAGCTCTGGGATTACAGGCATGCCCCACTTCCAGCCTAGTATGCCCAAGGTTGGGCCAGTGCTGAGGACTGAACCTGTGTTCCTGCACTTGCCTAAGCAGGTGCTTAATCCACTGAGCTATGTCCCTGACCCTCAGATCTGATTTATTTCACTTAAGAGTATGATCTACAGTTGCATCCATTTACTAATAAAAGACTCAAATTTAGCCTATTTTGTAGCTTAATAATACTCCATTGTATAATAGTACTACATCTTCTTTATCCATTCCTCAGGTGATGGGCATTTGGGCTCTTTCCAAGACTGCATGGGATAATTTCCATTCCTTTGCATTTACTGATCTTATTTCTTCTATGGCCTTATGGATTTGTTTCTTTACTTCAGTTGCTATCATTTCAGAAATTTCAGGTTTTGATTTCCAAGTTCTTATATGACTTTGTCTCCTGGATTTGTTCTGGGTAGGCTGGAGGATTGAGATTGATTTTTGCTCCTGTGTTTTGACAGTTTTGAAACTCCAAGTAATCACCCAGAAAAACTCCTGCAGGCCACCCAGAACCACCAAAGTTCTTAAATGGTTCCAAAAAAGCTGTGCACCTGCTCATGCTGGACCCACAGATCACAGCTCCCTGAGCCCACAGACCACTCAGAGTCCTG
>NW_004524592.1:7843275-7849293 GCF_000260255.1 Octodon degus
ACATTTTCAATAATTAATACATTACATATTGTTGTCTTAGTGGTTGTTCATTGTAC
Organism: Octodon degus; assembly: GCF_000260255.1. Classification (NCBI taxonomy): domain Eukaryota; kingdom Metazoa; phylum Chordata; class Mammalia; order Rodentia; family Octodontidae; genus Octodon; species Octodon degus. The sequence continues at coordinate 7,843,332 of NW_004524592.1, forward strand.
AAGATGCAGACATGATATCCTGTCTCAAACACTGTTAGATGGGGGCCTACCCCTTAGCTCAGTTCTTTAAGAGGTTGCTTCAACAAAGCAGTCAGGCTCAGGTTGCTGTGGTTTGATCCCCAGAACTCAAGCCAGCCAAACCTGCCCTGAAGGCATTCTGAGCCAGCCCCCTGAAAAAAAAAAAAAAAAAAGAAAAGAAAAAAAATCCTTCACTTTTAGAAAAAACCTCTGTATTCATTGAATTTTTTCAAATGTTTCTCCATTTTTTTCCCTTCAGAGACTTATTAGTCACAGAGGCAATTGTTAAGTGGTTACAAATGGCAATTGTGCTTCCTCAGGAGAAAGGAAGACACAAGAGCCCATGTTTTCCCTGCCTTCTCCTTTCAAGGCTACATGCAAATAGCCTCACCCAGCTGGATGACCTCTCCATTGAGGAATGGGTTCTTGATTATGGTCTCCACCAGAAAGCATACTCAGCAGGGTCTCCAAGTTGAGTGGGGAAAGGTACTTGGCTGGCCAAGAAGTTGCGCACTGTTCCTAGGAGGCTGGTCAGCAGTGGGGTGCCAAACAGGCCTGGAGAAATGGTCATCACCTGAATGCCTATGAGAGCCAGACCCTGAGCAACAGGCAGTGTCATGCCCACTATGCCTCCCTTGGATGCAGAATATGCAGCTTGTCCAACCTGGCTCTCAAAGGCAACCACACTGGCAGTATTGATGATAACTCCACGTTGGCCACCCTGGTCTGGTTCATTCTGGTACATCTCATCAGCAACCAGGTGGATCACATTGAAGGGGCCTAAAAGATTCACATTGATAACTAGCTGGAAGTCCCAACTGTGGGGCTGCTTCTTTAAGTGATATGTTTTACGAGCCACTGTAATACCTGTACAGTTGATGGCCACATCCCCATGGCCAAAATTTGCCTTTGCTAGAGTCAGGGTTGTCTGTAAGTCCTTCTCAGATGTCATATCAGCTGGGGAAAACATACATCTCTTTCCTAACTTCTTCACCTGGGCCTCTCCACCAGACTTGGGCAAGTCCAGAAGCACAGCACTAGCACCTTCCCCACCAGTTGCTCTGCTGTAGCCAAGCCGAGGCCTGAGGCTCCTCCATGTATTACTGCAACAAGACCCTTCATGCTCCTACAGGCAGCAGCCATCTTGTACTGCTCTTCTGTTTCTCCTTTTTATCTTCTTAATTCCTGATATATTTTTTTCTTTCTTCTTCCAATTTTACATGCATATATCTGGTAATATGAATAACTGTTTGGAAGACAATACTACATATTACAACAAATACTGTAAAGTTCATATTACTTTGTTAGGTGAAAATCTGTATTGCTTTTAATTTTTCTATTTTAATTTTAATTTGTACTCTAACATTTTTTTAAAAAGGCACACATGGGTATTATGCTAACTATCAAAAGAAGAAGTATATTTTGAGACAGCTACCTCACATACCTCAAAGAACATTCTAATAATGATGAAAACCACTTATTTTATTCTTCCAGAATCATTTTATGTATTACATAAAAATTTTGGTCATTAGTTTCAATGCTTTTATTTCTTTCCATGATATTATGATATTTAATCACCTATATGATATTTTTATGAAGTTTGTAAATAATATTCTCATGTAAAATGAAAATCTTTACATTGCAAAAATTATTCACACAATTATTTAATACTTTTCACATAGAAAAACAAATCATGATTATGTCAAAAGTCATGAGTGGGTGAAATAAAAACAATTTCTGGGTCCAGTCTTGGGGAAGAACTAGATGTAAACTTCTCTCATTTATTTGCATACCATGTAAAATTAAAAACCATGGACATTATACATAAAACAAGCAGATCGTAAGCTGAAGATGACCTGCTAGGGACTTCAGAACCTAGGGAATGTATAGTAAGGAATTCCATTGTTTTGCTTTTTGCTTTGTGTATACTAAATAGTGAAGAGCTGGGCCAGCCAGATAGCTCAGCAGATTAAAGCACCTACTTAGGCAGACACAGGGACCAAGGCTCAATCCACAGTGTGCTGTGCCAGCCCTGTCCCCAGAGCACATTGAGCCAGGATTGAGATTGGGCATAGTGGCACACACCTGTAACACCAGCACTTAGGAGGCTGAAAACAGGAGGATCAGTACGAGTCCGATGTGTTGTGAGACCCTGTAGACTCTACTAAACACATAAAAATAAAATAAAGTAAAATTTTAAAACCCTCCTAAAAATAAATAAATAAATAAATAAATAAATACTGAAGAGCTGGCAACATGGACTCACCAATTGATAGAAACAAACATCAAGAAAATCCCACTCTTCGTAGTTAAAGTATAGAAAATGGAGACTTCCAAGATAGAAAACATTTAGACTTATATAATGTCTTAATGACTTTCTTAGTGCTGAGGAAACAAAATACCTGGAACCCATATAAAGCGTTCCAGGAGAAGTTTATATTGACTAACAGTTTATAGAGGCTTCAATCCACAGTTGGCTAGATGGCAAGGTGTCATGATGGGGTGGCACTACAGAGGGGCATCAGAGTATAAACAGTTCAAGGCATGCAAGCAGGAAGCACAGAAGCATCAGGGGAGAAGGAAGAATCCATATGTACACTCTGCCAGGCCTCACCAACAATGACCCACCTCTTCCCTACAGGCTTCACCTCCCAACATCACACCCAGATCTAAACACATCAGTGGACTAATCCAGCATCACACCCCATCATCCAGTTATATCCTCAAAGCTTGACTTTTGAGCACAAGATGCTTTGGGGGAACATGTAGATTAAGCCATAGTACATGGTAATTTCTCTATTCTGTCAGACACTGGCACATCCATAGCAAAGACTGAGGGGAGAGATTAGACTTCCTCTTTCATTGAACTATAATAAGGTAGCTAAACAATCTCCAAGACTGTACAGAGAAGATCAAGTGGGTGTAAAATTTTCTATTCTTTTTATTTTCTTTTTTTTTTTTGTGGCTGTTCAACATGTCCTGGGGGTGGGCTGGTGTGGCATGTGGTGCCAGGGATCGAACCACAGTCCCTGTGATTGCCTAAGCAGGTGCTTTAGACCATTCAACTATCTCACCGGCTTCTCCCTGAACTATCTTGATGGTCCCTGAGAAGATCGAGTGGAAGCCTTGACCTTAACCCTGGCAGGTGGCAAGCAGGCCTTCCTTATTCCCAGGATTTCATCAGACTTCTACTCTGCTAATCATCACTGTCGGGAGGCACAACTGGAGCTGCAGGACTTTCTCCATCACACAAATTGGTAGGGAAGCCATCTCACAGCAGCATCAGCAGAGATCAGCTTGGACATGCCGAAAGGAAGTTCCTACTCTGTCTGCCAAGGAGGATGGCATCCCTAAAGGCCTGAACTCTCAACTCCACATGGTAGCAACCACACTTATACCAAGTCAGTCAGTAAAGGCTAAGGGAATACAGATTTGCTTACCAACTTGTCAACAATGTGGTGTTCTCCTTTTCCCCACAGGAGTGGATCAGAGGAGCTCCTACATATCAAACCCAAAATATACTGAGATTAGGTATTTATAACACAATGACCTAGATCTCTGGGGTTTAAATTTTGAAAGTCACTCATTATGCAAAAATAAGAAAAGACTAATTCTTAATGGTCATAGCAGTTTTAATTGTAATGAACCCCAAAACTAGAACAACCAAAGTTAACCTCTTGGAGAAATGATTAAATAAAATGTAATACAAACCTACCATGAAATACTCAGCAATACAAGGCAATGAATTATTGATACAATAAATTAGATGGATCCTATTTTCATCAGCTATGGCTGTTATAATACATTACCAGAAGTTCGACAGTTTAAGCAATGGTAACTTTCTCCTGGCTCTGGAGAACATAAGTCCAAAATAAGAAGCAGGCAAGTTTGGTTGTTTTGAATTTTCTCTTCTAGACTTGATGCAGGCCTTCTCTTCCCTGTGTTTTTACGGGGACTTCCACTATGCCTGCACTCCTTGGAAGTCTCTCTGCATGTCCAATTTTCCTTTTATAAAAGTGATAGATTAGATTAGGACTCTACCTAGTGGCCTCATTTAAATGTAATTGCCTCCTTAAAGACCCAATCTTTAAATACAGTTACATACTGAGTGTTAGGGCTTCACCATATGTGTTGAGAGGGACACAATTCAGCCGATAAAAGATCTCAGTGGCTGAAAAAACAGCTTAAAGTGTTATCTATTGGACAGATCCATCTGTAAAATATTCTGGAAATGACAAAGTTAATGATATGGAAAAGAGGATAGAGTATTTCCAGGATCATGTAAGGTGGGTACATGTATATGTGACTCTAAAGAGGAAGAATAAGTGATAATTACATTGTTCTGCTCCACATTAATTTTCATGATAATTGCATGACTGATGGGCTGATACAAAACTATATATGCAAATTGTACTAATGCAAATTCTTAGCTTTGATATTGCCCTATAATTACTATGAAATATTTCAAAGTTATTAACTTTGAAATGTCTTATACAGGTAAACCAATGTAAAAACAAACTTTAAAATTTTATTATTTTCAGAGACTGGGTATGTGGTGTGTGCCTGTAATCCCAGCACTTGGGAGGCTGAAAAACAGGAGGATCACTATGAGTCCATCTGTGTAGTGAGACCCTGTAGACACTGTTCTAAATACATAAAAAAGGAAAAAATAATTATATCATTTTCAGATACAATCTTGAAGTTAGAACTTTTATAAAGGTGGTATCAATTTTTTGGTTTGCAAGTTCAAGGAATTTGGTCTGATTTTAAAACAGATTTCAAATTTAGTTAGATAGGATTTTGAATGGCATTAATGACAATCAATGCACATATTCTTGTTTTCATTGTATTTAATTTTCTTTGTTGTAGTTTGCTGAAAATGTTCTATGGATTTTATTTTAACAAGAAGATATCAAACACTGTGTGACATAACTTGCTAACAAAAATTGGCAATTCATATGGTCTGTGCTAATCTCAGTGCCCTAAATCAAAGCTACTTTGTTTTCTGCTGTTTGGGACTGCTTACAGTAGTTCAATAGTTACTCTGTATTCCATAGCACTGTGGTCAAAGTTTTAAATGCACAAAATAAATATATTTAGTTTTTTATTATTTTACTTTTAACATGATACATAAAAACATAAAAGTTGGATTTTAATAGTGGGGATTAAACCCAGGGTCTTCAAGCAAAACTGTATCACCAGTACTATTATTATTTTAAATTTTTATAAACTTCAGACACAGTCTAAGTAAGTCTCTAAATTGCCTGATTTGCAATCATTTTGCCTCAGCTTCCAGTAGTGTTAGGCAACTATAGGTGTGCTCCACCATGCTTGGCCCAAATCCCAACTTTCTTAAAGAACACCACTCACTGATCCAAACTGAATCACAAACATCACCTTCAATACCATTTTAAAAATGAATGAACAATGCACCTACTAAAAGTTCCCAACTTAGTTTTACTTTTCTAATTTTGTTATGGAAGTACTTATAATACCTGTGTTTCCATATCTTAAAATCAGCAAATCATAAATTAATATATTATGCTTAGTTTCTCAGAAGAGTTGCTCTGTGACACTTTTTACATTTTATTTTATTTTTACTTTATGAAATAGTTTCACTATATATTCAGGCTGACCTTGAACTTACTTATGTAGCCTAGCTTGACTTCTGACTCATAGTGATTCCCCTGCAATCAGCCTCCCAAGTGCTGTGTTGCAGAGGTAATGCACAAAAACTGGGGACATTTATTAAAAATTATCAACTGACTTATGAAATATTTACATAATAAATTTATTACGATTAACTGTAGAGCAATTAAAAGTAACAGTAAAATTTGCCTTTTAATAGGCATTTACGATTCCATTCATTCTCTTAGCTTATGTATGTTCACAAAATTAAGAGAAAAGGTAACAATGGAGGAATAAAGATTAAAAATAATTTGGG
>NW_004524592.1:7849393-7857207 GCF_000260255.1 Octodon degus
TGATCTTCCTGCTTTCAGCCTCCCCAGAGTTGGTTATGTGCCACTATGCCAGGACTCCATGGCAGGTTTAGTGCACCCAGGGGTGGGGGTCTGCGTGGCATGTGGTGTCAGGGATTGAATCCTGGTCCCTGCGCTTGCCTAAGTAGTAGAAAATGGTATATGAGGAAAAAAGTTTTAATTAAAAAACATAAGCACAAATAATTGAGGATTTATTTTTAGAATCAGATATGTAAGCTTATGTAATTAATCAATAACTCACTTAAATTTAAATAGCATGAGGATAGTATCATGTCACAAAAACTAATGAGATAACCTTAGCTTTCTTATTATGATGACATTTATAGTTTGATTTTATCTTGTCATAAAAGGTTTGTGAAATTTAAGATTGTTTGATCTCAATTTAAGATAAAATGTAGGATGAAATGTTTTATATCAGGTAATTCAATGAATCTGTGACATATATGATTGTCCTTTTGTCAGTGTCTTACATAATAAATTTCTGCTAAATGCCAACTGGATTGAAAATGAAATTACTTCTTAAAATAAGGTCATTGAATTTATCTTCTTTAATAATTGTGTTTTCTCAAAGTCTTATTTATATTTTTACATTGTATTAAGTTATATTTGGCTATATTTTTACATTTAATAAGACTGTTTCTATTAAAAAAATCTAAGGCTTATATTATGATGCACAGTTGAAAAAAGTTGTCTTTCTCCAAAGAGTTTATATATAACTTTCTCAAATTAAACTACATATCTTATGCCTTTTAGAAAATTTTATCTGATATCAAAGTAGAACAAAAAAACTTACTATATTAACATACATTTTTCCAAGTTTGTTTACCTTTTATTTTCCAATATAATCTAATAATTTTGCTCATTTTTCTTGAGTTTATTCTTAAGCTCTTAACATTCTTAAGGTTTTAATGTTTCTTTTTAATGTTTCAGTAGTTTATCTCTTAATATTGGTTCATGTAAAATGCAACTTTGAAATCAGAAATTTGTGATGTTCTTGTACAGCTATGCTTAATGATCTGGTAAAAATAATCTTATACTCTGTTTATCTCTAAATGGTCATCTCTTGAGCCATACTCTAAGATTTCTACTGTTGTTTAGATGGTTCAATGCCAACAGAGGATTTTATAAACTTGAATTTAGAGCTCTGGATTTTCTCACAGCACATTTGGTACATATCAAATAGTTTCCTTTAGAAATTAGACATTTCAAAAGTAATTTGGAAATACAATTTTGCAATGTCAAATAACAATATGTTATTTAGTTAATTTTGCTGAGTTTTAAATTAGTAGAAAATCTTTGAAATGTAGATTTACTAAGAACTTATTACTTCAAACATATTCAACCAACTTTTCCAAATGACAATATGCATTGTCTACACACTTTATGCTCTGTTAGTCAATTTAAATCCTTTAATTGCCTGTCAATTTAGGTACTGGTATTTCTCACAAATACTTAATTGCTACCTGGAAGATAAACAATTTTCTCTAGCTAATTACTAAGACATATTATGAAAGCTGTCTACAATTATTATTTTAAACTTACATTTATCGCTTATTTGGTTATTATTCAAAACTTTCCTTTCCATATTTAAGTTGGAACAATAACCTTTTTTGAAAAATTCACTTGACATTTTATTAGTCTGTTTATTTTAGCAAATTGCTAAGTAATTTATTTCACTTTGTTTCAAAGATTAAAGCTAAAGTCATTTATTTTCCTCTCTAGTTTATCTTCAGCAAGGCATAAATATGCAATATATAATTAAAATTAATTATTTTCATTATTATGATTAGTTAGCATGTATAGATACTTAATGTATGGTGCCAAATGTAATACTTTTTTTTTTTTGGTCTTTTTGAGGCAGGGTCTTGCTCTGCAGTTCTGACCTGCCTTCAGCTCACTTCATAACCCAGGCTAGACTCAAACTCACAACAATCATCTTGCCTCAGTCTCCCTAAAATTATTTTTATGTATCATACATGAGCTTCTTTTCTTTTCTTTTTTTTTTGGGTGAGGAGACGGAACCGGGGATTGAACTCAGGCCCTTCCACTTGCCAGGGAAGCACTTATTTCACTGAGCCATCTCCCCAGCTCCTTGAGCTTATTTTCTTAACTCTAAAATAATATTACTAATGGAAAGAGGGCAGACTCTGTGTGCAACTTATGTGTGTGTGATACCCAGCTCAGTATTGCTGTGCAGATTCCATAAAACAAGTGAATATTGTGATTTATTATTTTTAAGTGGTCAGATAAGGTATACACATTTTCCCAGAAATACTGTGTTGCTTACACCACTTCTGTGAGTTTCTGCTGATTTGTGATTTGCCTCTAAACTTACACTGTAAATTACACAGACATTTGGTCATCTTTGTTTGAATCCATATCTCACCCTTTACTCATCCAGTGAGATTACCTATTCACCCCATGGTGTTAATTCATATTTCTTTATTTTTGTGAAAAAAAGTCAGAAACCCTCAGTTCTTACACCTTGCTTATCTTAAAGTTACTCATGATGTGTTGCAAAATACTTTGAGAATGTGAAGGTTTATTCTTTTTCAGCTTTTAACTAGGAAGGATGCCAAACAATTTGAGGGGATGAGCTTCAGACAAGATCCATTATTCAGAAAAGTCTATGACTTCTGTGAACCTCAGTTTCTTCACCTAAGCAATGGAGATACACTCAAGTCAAAAAGTCCCCATCAAACTCAGTCTGCCTCATCTCTGTAAAAACATTCTGTACTTGGGAAGCAGCAAGCCCTGAGTAAGCTGCAGACCCTGCTTTCTCATGGCTGGGAAACCCTGTCACAGGTATCGCCTGAAAGTCCTCCTTGTCAGACACCTTGTAGAAAGTGTAACTGAGGTTGATGTGCTCTGTTTTTGTATGACTGGCCACAATGGGAAATAAGAAGGAAGTAAACTGTAAAGGAGATGCGATCAAAAGGGCTCCAGAGACTCAAAGACAAGGCGGTAATTCAGAGATTCTCAGCAAAGCAGCTATGAAAGACAGTGGGTAAAATAAGGGGGAAGAGAGAGTGGCACTATTCCCGGGGACAGGTGCATTTTTATGGAGTTCAGGAGATGCTTATTAATATTTAAAATACAATCATTTTGACCTCCCTTTGACATTTATCTTTCATTGCTTCCCAGGCCTGCCACCTGCAACTATCACTCAACTCTAGTTCTAGCAGCTCAACTTCTTTGGATTCTACATAAGTGGGGGATCATGCAATACTTGTCTTTCTGTGCTTGGCTTATTGAACATATGACTAGTGTCCCCTAGGTTCATCCCTGTTGTCCAGATGGTAGATTCTTTCTTTTTTTCCACAATATATTTTTTTCTCCAGCCATTAACCTATTGGCAAATACTTAGTTTGACTATTGTGAACAAGGCTGCAATGAAAATGGGCATGCAGATAAAGAGACAGTATTTTTAAAAATCAGTATTACAATTTAGCTTATATATTTTAAGAAAACAAGAATATGAAACTAAGAAAAAAAATCAAAGATATAAGAAAGCTTTCTAAATTAAATGTGTCCATTCTGAAAAGGGTAAAATATAAAACAAATTTGTTTCTGGGACAGGTTTCACAGGCAAACATAGGTGTAATACTGGATGTAGAAAGAGAAAAAAATGATTTAAAATGGTTAAGCTTCTTTTCAGCCAGAACTGCCATCTTCCAGTAATTTGCCAAAATGGCTAACACAAATGGCAAGAGGAGGGGAAACTGGTATATGTTTTCCAGGCCTTTTACAAAACATGGTGCTGTTCCTTTGGCCACATACAGGTAAATCTACAAAAAGGGTGATATTGTAGAAGTGAAGGGAATTGGTACTGTGCAAAAAGGAATGCCTCACAAGTGTTACCATGGCAAAACGGGAAGAGGCTACAACGTTACCCAGCATGCTGTTGGCATTGTTGTTGACAAGCAAGTTGAGGGCAAGATACTTGCCAAGAGGATTAATGTGCATATTGAGCATATTAAACACTCAAAAAGTCATGATAGCTTCCTGAAATGTGTCAAGGAAAATAATCAGAAAAAGAAGGAAGTCAAAGGAAAGTTACCTGGGTTCAACTGAAGCGCCAGCCTGTCCCTCCCAGAGAAGTACACTTTGTGAGGACCAATGGGAAGGAACCTGAGTTGTTGAAGCGTATTTCCTGTGAATTCATGGCATACACTGGAGATGTTGCTCTGCCATTCAATACCTAATTGGCAGCTTAAGTGTTTTGGGTCCTACATAAAAATAAAATAATCCTGTGTTGTAAGGGAGGTTTTCTTAGTTGAGCAGATATGTAGTGGCTTCTTACCTCAGAAATATTTGCAGCAGTTTTTCTCTTTACCTAGTAATTGTATCTAGTCTTTTATTCTTCAGTGTTTTTATTTCTTTTCTTTTTCTCGTGATACTGGGGATTGAATTTAGGGCCTTGTGCTCTTCAGTGTTTTTCTTGCTGAAAGATATTGCTGAGGTATTGTGCAGGTGCATACCAAAATATTCAAATATTTATAAAATATTTATATTGGCTTGAAGATACTGTAGGTAATCATGTGGGAAAAGGTATATCAAAATAAACAGAAGTCACTTCAGAAACAGATGTAAGTCCATTTCAGTTAAATAAGTTATTTAAAGCAACTATTGTGAAAAAAAATGGTTTGAAGAAATTCATCACTTAAATAATGAGTATGAATAAATAGCTGCTTTACTAGACACAATACTTAGGATGCTGTCTTTAAGAAAAAGAAATAAAAATTAGATTTACTACTATATGTTTACTCTGAGCACACTCTCATATATGCTCTGTTTCTTTATGGCTGTTTACCATGGGAAATAAGAAGGAAGTAAACTGTGAAGACAATGTGGCCAGAAGGATGCCAGAGATTGTAAAACAAGGCAGGTTTTCAGAGATTCTCAACACAAGCAGCTATGAAGGACAGTGGGTGAGATAAGGGGAAAGAGAGAGTGGCATTTTAAAAAATGAGACATATTGTAATGAACATAAAATTTTAAAAAATTGGCTTAATCCTAGGAACTATTTTTAAATGAAAAAGTTCTATGTTGTATTTTTCTAAAGAGAGAATAGAAAAGTGATACTATAATAGTTTTAATATTTCTAGTTGGTAGCTATGATTGATAAAACGTACAACTTCATATTCATAGGCATTTCCTACCTGTGTAATTTCTTCAAGCATGTGCTCTATAAATGAGTGAATTCTGATGAATTTTTTTCTCTGAAATTCAGATACAACTATGGGCAAAAGGGAGATTTTATAATTATATATTCACTATTCATCATTATAAAGACTTTACTATCAAGTATATTACTGACAGGAGAGAAATCACATTGTGCATGAGCACTGGACAAAACTGATCCTATGCTTTAAGTTTTTGCATCTCTGAAGAACTGACTACAGATAGTTTTGGTCTTCATGATGCCAAGTGCATCAGTACAGTGGGAAGCCTGATTTTTTCTGGTAGTCTTTACATAGTGGAGGACTAGAGTAAGCTAAAGTGATAGCAAGTCAGAAAAATTTGTTCCACTGAGTTCAAATTTAGAGTGTCATACCATATCAGCTAGGTTCTGAACAATGGCATTCCCAAAACGATCATGAACATTCTAACACTGCCACACTACAAGGGGGTTTGTGATAAAGGGACAGTGCATGTTTGTTAGAGTGTCTCAGTTTTGCACTGCTCTACCTACAGCCATGAGTAAAGCTCCTGCCTGTGAGAGATCTGGAAATACTAAGCTTAAATACTTTATTAATTATTAATTATTATTGTACATATATAGTGCCTAAACTTGTTTTTAGGTATGCAGAAGATTTCACAAGGATGGTGCTAAATATTTTAAAATTTCAGTGGAAGCACAGAAATATTGAACATTTGTTGACCAGGATATAAACAATTAATACCTGTGCTGTTAATGTACTTTGCAATTAATTCACAGTTTGGATGCTAACTAGGCTAAATTCCTTCTGGCATACTTTTATTAAATGGAGATTCATATGGTTATTATAATAAAAGCAAGGACTTTGCAGACATTAACCTTTAATGACAAATGGGAGGACCAGTGACCACTCTGATTCCAAAATTAAAAAAAAAAAACACATTCAAGCATGTAAATGTCATTACTCAGTGATGGTCACAGAATGAAAATGAAAGTAATATGTTTCCTTCCAAATCATTTCTACTTTTTCATTTGCTCAATTTACTCATGACAAGTCATTAATAAAATATTTGAACTAAAATATTTCAAACATGTAGCTATTTATAGTGCTTTTGGTCCTGGAAATGGCATGAAAAAATTGCTTTTTGGGTAAGATCCCATAAATGGAGAAGGTTTGTAATTTTTTTTAATCAGACAACTTGGAGGGTGCAGCTGGTAAATGAACACCCTGTTTCCTTGTGCCTTTAATGTACTTTGCAGCTTTCCTGTGTCATTTTGGAAGCTTATTTCTGGAAATATTTTGCATTTTAGTAGGACATTTTACACAACAGTGGATTCAAATGTAAAGTAATGTCTCAGCTGAGACTTTGCCAGCTATCTCAGTGATTTCCTATCTAGCAACCATGAAAGATAGAGATCTCGTTTAGGATGCTAAGCACCTGTCATAGAGTTTGTTAAAAAATGTTTGTACTAATATTGCTAAATTTCTTATATATTTCTTTCTTCTTCCAATTTTGCATGCATATATCTGGCAACATGAACATCTAGCTGGAAGACTACACAACACAACAAATACTGTGAAATTCATATTATTTTATTTAGTGAAATTCTGCATCATTTGTAATTTTTCTGTTATAATAACAATTTGTACTCTCTTTAAAAATAAAAAATAAAAAATAAATATCCCACATGAAGACCTTTTAAATAACAAAATCAAAACATGGAGAAAAATGATCCTTTTTCAATACTTTTATTGTATGGTGACTTCATTTTTGTTGGACTATCTAAGAACTAAATCAGTGGAGCATATTAAATTTTGCAATGTCACTTCTTCATTATGGTAAAATCATTAATGAACCAGAAAAATTTAGGTGAAAATATGGCAGTATCTTAAAAGAACTTGACAGACCAAAATGGAAATACTTGTATAGAGGAAAGGGTTAGAGAAACTGACTGAATTTAGCTGCTTGAAGAGTGATTACATGAAATATTATTTATCCCAGAAAACCCAACTTCCATCTTCAGATATCCTCAGAGGACAAAATAATACTTAGTGGTCAATAACATGTTTTGTGGAAAATATTCTAATTATGACTTCTCTGAACACTACTACCGCTGTTTTTTCACCAAATGAAAGTTTTTTCTAAGTTTTTATCTTATTTTTTACTAAAACAGATTGAGGATAACCTGGCCATATCTGCATTTTGAAATTATTTTCTTATTTATGTAATAACTTAAAGCTTTTTTTGAAATAGACCTGCTGCTGCCACCCAAACCCTAGATACAATTGTCAAGTAAGAGGACAATGATATATTTTCATCTTTATACACAATTTTCTTGTCTCTCCACATAAGCTATTGCACATGTTTTCAACTTCGACCCTGTTTCATTAACAAAAATTTATAGCCAAAAAAAGAAAAATCATGAGACATGATGCTTACACTTTCTTATTTAATAAATGCTATATTTTTCCCCAGCTGCATTTTTATTAAAGAAACTAGAGAGTTTGTTTGTATCAAGGAATAACGCTATGTAGTGAACCATTTGCACTTTTGCTTGATGCATATATAATGTGCTTAATTTGTAATTTCAAATAGAGGCCAATGAGGGGACAAATAACAAGTTTCTGATTTTT
>NW_004524592.1:7867052-7869785 GCF_000260255.1 Octodon degus
GATAAGTCAAGTTTAAGTATATGAAGAAAACAGAAATTCTCCCATGCGTATAATCTTTCCAAAGTGCAATGAAACTGGAAAAAAAACGATAAAAGAAACCAAAAAACCTCATACATATATGGAAATTAAATAACACTCTACTCAGTAATCAAGGGGTAACAGATGAAATTAAAAAAGAAATGGAACAATATCTACAATTCAATGAAAATTCAAGCACAACATATCGGAATTTATGGGATGCAAGGAAAGCACTTCTCAGAGGGAAATTTATAGTTGTGAACTCACACATTAAGAAAACAAGATGAGAACCAATCAACACCTTAATGCTGCAATCCAATAATTAGAAAAGAAAGAGCAAACCAAATCCAAAGCCCAACGATGGAAAGAAATCATAAAGATTAGAGCAAAAATTAATTCCATCGAGACGAAGAAAACAGTTTAAAGAATTAATGAATCAAAAAGCTGGTTCTTTGAAAAATTAAATAATATCGAAAAAGCCCTAGGTAATCTCATCAAAAAGAAGAAAGAAAAAATTCAAATACAAACAATAAGGAATGAAAAGAGTAAAATTACCACAGACCAAGTGGAAATTCAGAAGATTATCAATAGTTACTTTGAGAATCTTTCCTCTCACAGATAGAAGACACAGAAAAAATGGACAGATTCCTAGAAAGGTGCAAATTACCAAAACCAAATCAGGAAGATATAACACCTCTCAATAACCCAATAACAGCCAATGAAATAAAAATTTAACAAAAAAACCTACCAAAAAGCAAGGTCCAGGTCCTGATGGATTCACAGTTGAATTCTACAAGAAACTTATAAAAGATATAATCCCTATACTCCTCAAACTCTTCAATGAAATTGAAAAGAAAGCAATCCTCCCAAAATCATTCCTGGAGGCAAGTATGATACTAATACCAAAACCAGTGAAAGACACACCTAAAAAGAGAACTACAGGCCAATCTCCCTCACTGACAAGGATGCAAAATTCCTCAATAAATTACTAGTAAATACAATACAAAAAAATCATAAGATTATATACCATGACCAGGTGGGATTCATCCCAGGAATGCAAGGATAGTTCAATAAACACAAATCTATAAATGTAATAAGCTACATCAATAGACTCAAATCCAAAAATGAAATGATCATCTCAGTTGATAGAGAAAAGGCTTTTGACAAAGTACAAAATTCATTAAAGTTCAAAGTAATACAGAAAATTGGAATGGATGGCCTCTACTTCAATCTGATAAAGCCATGTATGACAACTCAATGCCTAAAATGATTCTAAATGGGGAAAAACTGAAACCTTTTACTCTTAGATCTGGTACAAGACAAGGATATCCTCTATCACCACTCCTATTCAATATAGTTCTGGAATCATTAGCTAGAGTCATTAGACAAGAGAAAGAAACAAAAGGAATAAGAATAGATAAAGAAGAAGTTAAACTGGCATTATTGGCAGATGACATGATACTTTGCTTGGAAGACCAAAAATCTCCACCAAGAAGCTACTAGAATTAATACAGAAATTCAGTAGCATAGCAGGATGCAAAGGCAATACCCAAAAGTCAATAGCATTTCTCTACACAGATAACAAACACACTGAGAGGGAAATTAGAGAAACAATACGTTTTACAATACCACTACAGAAAATGAAATACTTTGGAATTCATCTAACCAAAGGAGTCAAATATCTATTCAATGAAAATTACAGTACTCTGAACAAAGAGATTCTAGATGATTTCAGAAAATGGAAAGGTATTCCCTGCCCCTTGATAGGAACAACCAACATTGTGAAGATGGGCATACTCCCAAAATTACTGTACAGATTTAATGCAATCTCTATCAAACTACCACCAGCATACCTCACAGACCTAGAGAAATTGTTGCTAAATTTTATTTGGATTCAGAAAAGGCCTACAATAACAAAGACAATGCTGGGCAACAAAGAGAAGGCAGAAGTCATTACAATTCTTTACTTTAAATTATACTACAAAGCTACTATGATAAAATCAGCATGGTATTGGTGACAAAATAGGCCTGAAGATCAGTGGAATAGATTATAAGATGCCTCTACAAACACGCTGAGCCACCTGATCTTCGACAAAGGAGCCAAACATGCTCACTAGAAGAAAGATAAGCTCTATACCAAATGGTGCTGGAAAAACTGGCTTTCTACATGCTGAAAACTAAAACTAGACCCAGGTCTATCACAATGCACTAAGTTATATTCCAAATGGATTAAAGATCTAAACATTAAAACAGAAACACTAACTCTCCTGAAGAGAAAGTAGGAGGAACTCTTGAAGACATAGTGGTAGGCAGAAAGCTCATGAACAAAAGTCAAATCACATAGGTAATACTTGAAAGAATTAACAACTGGATACTCCTCTTATTGAGAAGTTTTTGCATGTCAAAAGAAATTACCAACAAAGTGAAAAGAGAACTCACAAATTTCAAAAAAATTTTAACTAATAAGCACTCATACAAAGGTCTGCTCTCTGGAATTTATAAAAAAACATTAGTGCCCCCAAATTTATTTATTTATTTTATTTATTTATTTTTACATGGAAATTAAATGGCTTTATTTTTAATACCTCATTTGTATACTTTTGTGCTGCATAATTAAGACCAAGGTAAAGCAAGCCCTGTATAACAAGAAATGTAACTTTCGTATCTGACAAGGTCAGTCAAATCCCCTCAGGATTTATCCTGAAACCCTATATC
>NW_004524592.1:7871860-7877296 GCF_000260255.1 Octodon degus
TAGGTATACCCCATTTTTTCTAAGTTCCGTTATTGAATATTATAGGTGTGTAAACTCAGCAAAATATTCTAAAAGAGTCCAGTAGCCCATAATAGCATTGAGTCTTCTGTTTAACTGGCAATGTCAGAAATTATTGACTTGAGTCCCCCACAGCAGTGCCCCCAAATTTAAAGACCCAGTCCAGAAATGGCCACCTGAGATAAACACATACTTATCAGAGGAAGAAATTAAAGAAATGAATAAATATATGGAAAATTACTCCACATGACTAGCCATCCATGAAATGCAAATTAAAATAAAACTGAGGGGCCGGGGAGATGGCTCAGTGGGATAAGCGCTTCCCTGGCAAGTGCAAGGGCCTGAGTTCAATCCCCAGTTCTGACAAACAAACAAACAAACAAACAAACAAACAAAAAAAAACCCAATAAAACAAAACTGAGATAACATCTCACCCAAGAAAGAATGACTGTCATAAAGAAATCAACCAACAACTAATGCTACAGAAGCTGTGGGGGAAAAGGAATCCATCTCCACTGCTGATGGGAGTGTAGACTGGTTCAACCATTATAGAAATCAGTGTGGAGACGCTTTAAAAAAATAAGACTGGAAATCTCATTCAAACCAGCTATCTCCCTCTGAGAATTTTCCCAGAGGAACTGAAAACATCATATCATAATGATATACATGCACTATATTTATAGCAGCATAATTTGTGATAGCCAAATCTTGGAAACTACTAAAATGTCTGTTACCTGAAGAAAGGATGAAAAAGATGTGGTATTTTTATACAATGCAGCATTACTCAGCTATAAAGAATGATAAATTCCAAGCCTTTATATTTAAGTGGATGTCACTTGAAGATATACTCATAAGTGAGATAAACCAGATCCATATGTGTAAATATTGTACAGTCTCCTAGTGTGAAAATTCAAAGTAGAAACAGAAATGGAAATGTATACCACAATTGAAAAGGAAAATGAGAAGTTAATGATTAAACAATGAAGAAAAGGCAAGGAGAAAAGCTAGGAAACATGACAGGGGAAAAAAACATACATTTATATGCATAAGATGGTTAAGGTAATGATTCTGTTAATCTTCAGCAGTTTCTTGAAACTAGCAGTTAAATGGTGGGATTCTCACCCTTACTAACTATATATGCTGATACCTGTGTACTAAGCAACTGCACTGAAGATCACAATGTGTAATAGCAGGCTCATGTTTGGAATATCTCTCTTTTTGGTCTTCTGAATACGTACTAATTGTCATGTCATATCAATTATTGCCATACATTCTTCAAATGAATGTTTGTTTTAAGAAAAGGTATAAATGAAAACAAGAGACAAGGGAAAAATGTCATAGAACTCTCCTATTACCATGCTGTATATGTTAGATTTCTAAATTTCTGTGTAAAAATATGTAATTGCTTATTCTTACTTTTAAAAAGTTTCTTATTTTCTAAAATTTTTTCCCCTCATATTCTGTAGGGATTTAAAATTTAACATATCAATGCTTGATGAAAAATACCTATTCCATGTTATGCCTAAGATGTTTGATATTCAGACAGATAGTGAGGTTGAGTTCAATTACCTATGTTATAGAGTAATAATATCGTTAAGCTTGCCTTCTGGAAGGTTAACAACTTGTTTGAAGACCAAAAATTAGAGAAAAAAAGGACTGCAAGGACAGTCAACATTTTCACTCTAGCCTTTCTAGGTCAGTGAGTACTCAAGACATAGGAAAACCTGTACTGTAACATTCTTTAATTCAGTGATATCCCAAATTTTCTGATCAAGAGATTATGGGAGCACAGAGGAAAGTGATCACTAATGTGGAGTATTCCTAAGGAGAATTTTTCTCCTTAGGAATACTCCACATTATTGGAGAGAAATCATTCTCTCAGGCTTGCACAGAGAGAAAAATAGTCAAGCGATGGCCATGACTCATCGACATGGATGACACTGACAAAAGATATAAAAATTGTGGGGCTGGGTTTCAGGGTAAATTCTGAGGAGATTTGACTGGACCTGTTAGATACAAAAGATACATTTCTTGTTATATAGGTCTTGCTTTATCCTGGTCTTTTTTTTTTTTTTTTTTTTTTCGGGTGCCAGAGATTGAACTCAGGCCCTTGTCCTTGCCAGGGAAGTGCTTATTCAAATGAGCTGTCTCCCCAGGCCCTTTTAACTTTGTCTTAACCATCCAGCAGAATTGTATAAAAATGAGGCATAAAAAGTAGAGCCATATTAATATGCTGAATAGTAAAAGGCTCTAGTCAACAACTAACAACATTGTGAATCTTACTGATAACCCACTACTATTATGAACTATTGGGTATATTGGATTATTTTGCTGAATTCATGCACCTACAATATGTAAATGACAATGGAATACACTTCTCTGACAAAACTAAACAAAGGGGATACAAATGAAGGATATTTTTATATCTATATATATACAAAATAGGATAGATATACGACTTTCTCTTAATCCAATGATAAGATTTTTACTAATAGTGTTTGAACAGCATATCATGTCTGCATCTTGTACTATAAATAACCACTACAAAGACAAAAATATGCAATGTATTATTGTTGAATCTGTCCTACTAACCATTTTTGAAACTGTCTCATTACTATTTTTTTCTCAATAAAGTTAATAAAAAATAAAATAAACTGTTCCTGATGCTATTGTCCTTGATATTTTTATTATTTTAAGTAGGGTACCATATATTTCTATTCAGTTGTTGTTCCTTCTATAACAATACTGGGAAGTCCTGGGATAATAACTTCACCATAAGCCAAAACCATAGGGTTGCGGACAGAGCCAAGCAGATACCAACTCATAATTAATTTGGAAGGTAGATTTCTTGAGACAGACACATACCAAGATCCTTTTGCATGCTTAAGACATCCTTGAAACACAAACTTGTCTTAGAGAGGCCTAGATATGAGTAATAGTAATATCTACTACGAAAACTGACAAGGATCAACATGGAAAACAAAAATTAATATTTTTGTATTAGAAAAAGATAAAACACCAAAGAAAAATGCAATCGCAGACATGTAGCCCACCCAGAAGAACTCGAGGTCATATCAAGATCAAATAAAATAAAAGATACACATCTAAAACTTTTAAAATGAAAACAACCAAATTATAGAAAAATCTATGAGGATAGAGAAAAAAATCAGATCAGAAATAATCTCTCAAAAAATAAAGAACAACCATAACTTAAGAATTTCTCAGCAAATCTAGAATAGACAAAAAAGAAAAATAGAGGAGCATAGGAAAATGAAGCGAATGTTGAGTGAATAACATAGGAAATAAATAGAATGCATGAGGGCCAGCGCGATAGCTCAGCAGATTAAGCACCTGCTTTGGCAAGCACAGGGTTCAGGATTTGATCCCCAGTCCTGCATGCCTTGCTGGTCCCACTCCTGGGTCACGCTGAGCCAGCAATTGGGCTGGCTTGAGAGCTACAAGTCTGAGCTGCATAGTGACACCCCATACCAAATACATAAAATAAAAAGCAAAAAAATAGGAAAAGCAGTAGAATACATGAAATACATTCAAAGAAATACCTAGAATATTAAAAATTCCATTGAAAGCTGGCGAAAAATCACTTGAACAAAACTGAAGATAGATTTTCAAACCTTGACGACAGAGTCACAACTGGTAATCACAAAAGGAAATTTCTTAATAGTAGCAAGAGATCAGGAGCTAACAATTCAATCACAGTAAAATGATGCAAAGACAATATAAGTTGGACAGATGTTAATGAAAAGGAAGGAGTCAACCCAAATGACATAAAAAGACTATTACCAGATGTAGTAGCAGAAAATTTCCCAAGTATGGGTGCTGAATCTGACGTACAGTTAAGTAAGGCATATAAAACTCCCTACAGCTATGATCAAAATAAATCTGCACTCAGACATATAATAATCTAGAGCCCAGCAATTCAGCCCCAGATTATTATATTAAAAGAAAAAACTTACCAATGAAGTAAAGTCCATTAGAATCATAATCAAATTCTCAGCACAAACCCTCAAGTCAAGAAGATCTGAGAGTGAAGTATTTCAGGTGCTGAAAGAAAACTATCTCTAAAAATTAATGGAGAATTAAGATACACCATGGCAAAGATCAACAACTGCAGAAATCCATAGCCACCAAATCAAACTTATAGAGTACTGAGCCATATTCTAGATAGAGTTAAAAATGTCCAAGATTCCAAGAGCGATAACAAGAAAGAACCATGAGGCAAGGGAAACAATTAAATAGGGAAAAAAGTAGGGAACTAACAGCATAAAAATAATACGACAAATATAAGCCAATATTTATCAGTTATTATCATCAAAGTAAATGGTCTCAATTCACCAGTCAAAAGAAGTAGACTGGGAGATGGATCCAGAAGCAAGATCCAACAATACGCTGTATACAAGAAACATTTTTAACTAAAAAAGAAATTCATAGAGTGAAAGTCTAAGGATGGAAAACAGTACTTCATGCAACAGGAATGCAGTAAAAAGCAGGGGTAACTATTCTTTTCAGATACAACATGAACTTCAAACTAAGAATGACCAAAACAGTAAAGAAAGTCACTACACAATTGTTAGGAGAAAACTGAAAGAGGAAGATTTAATAATCATAAGTACATGTGTATCAAATATGGGAGCACCTAATTATATAAAATAACACAGTTGGAACAGGGGAACTTAACCCATTGTCATAAAAAGATAGATCAATGAGAGAAAAAGAAATTAGCATAGAAATATCAGAAATGAAGCAAATCTGTAAATAAATGGACTTAGTAGATGTTTACAGAGTGTTCTACCCAACATCAGAATACACATTCTTCACAGATGCACTTGGAATGATCTCTAAAATAGACCATGTATGAGCCAATAGAACATATTTAAGTAAATGCAAAAGAATTGAAATTATCCCACTCATATTATCTGATCATAGTGCCACAAAATTGGAAATTAATTACAAAAGAAACAAAAAACTCCATAAAGAGTTCATTCTTTAGAGGAATAAGTAAATTAATAAATCCATAGGCAATCTTCTCAAAAAAGGAAAGAAAAAATTCAAATTCATACTATAAGGAATGAAAAAGATGAAATAACTACAGATCAAGGGGAAATTCAGAAGGTCATAAATACTTACTTCATAAGTCTTTACTTACATAGGATGCCAAACAGAGAAATGGACAGATTCATACATACATATGAATTATCAAAACTGAATCAAGAATACTAAAATGTTTAAACCTAATAACCCAATTTAATGAATCTGAAAATATTCTTAAAAACTTGCCAACAAGGAAAAGCACAGGTTTCTCATGGGTTAATGGCTGAATTCTGCAATAAATTCAGAGGAGATTTAATGTCAATACTCCTCAAACGTTTTAATGAAACTGAAAGGGAAACAATACTCCCT
>NW_004524592.1:7877415-7881138 GCF_000260255.1 Octodon degus
ATATATGCTAAAATCCTCAATAAAATACAAACAAGCAGAATGCAACATATGATTCAGATGATTATACACCATGAACAAGAGGAACTCATTCTGGGAATGCAAGAGAATGATTCAACATATGCAAATCCATGAATGGAATGCACTATATCAACAGAGCCAAAGGGGAAAAAAAATCACATAATCATCTCAATTGATGCAGAAAAAGCTTTTGACATAATTTAACAGACAGTCATGATAAAATTCTACCCAAAATTTGGAATAGATTGTCTTTACCACACTCTGATAAAACCATCTGTGATGAACCAACAGACAAAATCATACTAAATGGACAAAAACTAAAAGCGCTCACTCTAAACTCAGGAACAAGACCAGAGATTTATGTCAGGATCATAACACCTGTCTTACAATCATAAAGTCCACAGTCCAATTCCTGGTACCCTCTCCCTCCCTGAAAAAAATCAGAAACTTGAGAAGGATGTCCACTAACAGCACTTTTATTCAGTATAGTTCTGGAAACAACAACCAGAAAAATTAGGCAAGAGAAATGTCTATCACGCACTAAACTAAATTCAAAATGGGTCAAAGATCTAAACATGAAAACTGAAAAATAAATCTAATGTATGGAAAGGTAGAAATCTTGAAGACATAGGTATAGAGAGTTCATAAATAAAACCCAGACTACATGGGATATACTTCAAAGAATGAACAACTGGGAACTCAGCATTTTATTAAAAAGCTTCTGTATATAGTAAGAAATCACCAACAGAGTGAAAAGACAACTTACAGAGTGTTGATAAATTTTAACCAGCTGTTCCTTAAACAAAAGACTTCTTTGTAAAATATATAAAGAATTAAAAACCCTCAGATCCAACCAAATTCCAAAATCTAATAAAATGTGGGGATCTGAGATGAATACACACTTTTCAAATGAAGAAATAAAAATGACAAATAAATTAGGAAAAAATGTCAACATCATAGGTCATTGAAGAGATGCAAATTTAAACAACACTAGGATTTCATCTCACTCCAGAAAGAATAGTTATCATCAAGAAGTCAACCAATAACAAATTCTGGAGGTGCCTTTGGGAGAAAGGAACTCTTCTCCATTCTTGGTGGGAGTGTGGACTGGTGTAACCACTGTAGAAATTAATGTGGAAATTCAGTTATTGTTCTTCTGGGCATCTTCCCAGCAGATTTAAAAACATCATACTACAGAAAAAAAAAATATATATATATCCATGTTTATAACAGCACAATTTCAAATATTTAAATCATGGAAATAACCCAAATGCCCATGAAAGAATGATGGGCATAAAGAAGATGTGGTATTTTTGTGCAACAGAATACTACTCATCCATAAAGAAGAATAAGCTTGACATTTTTATACATAATTGGAAGCAACTTGAGACCATACTCATGAGTGAAATCAGACTGACATAGGTCAATATTAGATTGTCTCTCTGGCATGAAAAATTGCAAGAGGAAATAAAGTCTAGATATTGTGCAATAGGAAGCAATTGTTTTAAAGGAAGAAAGACACTAGAAGGAGGAAACAAGAAAGGAAGGAACAAAAAAGGGAAAAATGCAAGGTAGTTATACTACTAAAGTCTCTTAACTCATTGAAAAGGCAGGATTATGACAACATTGGAGAAGTTCTTATGCCCATCCCTGCACTCTAGTAACTGCTTTAAAGGTGAAAAATGCAATGCGTTAACTATAGTTCTTCTATTCTTTTGTTTTGAAATTTTGTTTTGCCTTTTTCCAATAAAATAAAAAGAGACAATCTCTTGCATGCATCATGTCCTCAATTTCTGTGAATGTTTAGTTTTGACTTTATAACAGTTGAATCATCCTCTTTTTCTACACACTCTTTTTTTCTGGCCCAAATAAAGGGGAAAAACTTTTTGAGTTCTGTATTTTCTGTGGATGTACTGAAGAAATAAAGTTGTTTCAATATTGGCTTTTGGATATGCAGTAATTATATCATTATTCATATGATATAATGCCAAATTTAATGTCGTTAGCTTCTAAAATCCAATTGTCTACTGTCAGAAAGTGGTTGATAGCTTTGCTTGGATATTGCCTAGGAATTTTACCTCATAAAAGCTAAGAAGAAGAGAATAAGAACCCGACATTTGTAAAGTGTTATGATTATGTCTTCTGTGGAAATTTTGATTCTTTTTAAAATTGAGGTTGTGAATCTTTGAACTTTAAAAGCAAGAAGTACAGCTATAACTTGGAAAGATAATTTAAACACTATTGAATACACAAGTGGAGTTCCTTCCAATTGCAAACACCTTCTCAAAATATTACCTGATCAAAACTTGAGCTAAAAGAAATGATTTGTGTTAGATATACAACCTTCAAAAATGGACTACTTCATACTTCTTTCTTTTCTTACAAAGCAAAACTCAAATGTAGTCTATACATTTCTTAAACTAACTTAAATTACATGGCTTATGATGAATTGGAAGACAATAGCTTGTGGAAATGTTGTACTGTATTCTTTTTCCTCACCATTGAAAAGTCGGCCTGGCATTGTGAAGGTAAAGGATAAAAAGACAAGCTCTACAATTCCCAGAATGAAAAATCAAGACTGTGCCTTCCTCAGCTCCCTTACACTTGATCAGCTGGTGCCTGAAGGAGGCAGCAGAGTTCCCTCCCACAAGTTCCCTCTAGTCATTCCACTAGAGCCCAGTGTATCTTCTTCTTCTGTCTTGTAACAGGAACTTCCATTTGCTGGTGACAATGCTAGGCATATCTTCACTTCTCAGGTTCAAATCTTTACTGACAGTCACATTTGCATATCTGATGGGCATCAAATTATATTGAAAATATGAATGAGGGTACTTTAGAGTTACAGGAAAGAAGTAGTATTTTCCTAAAGCTTTCAGAATCTTAGTTGTCTCTCTTTTATTAAGGTGAAAATCTGAAATTATGACAAATAATACAAAAATACTCACATTTTTATGCATTTTAACTTATAGGTGGGTTTAGCCTTCTTCTATAAATTTTTTTTTTTTGCCTTGCCTTTACTGTTATTGAATGCTAGCAATTTAAAACACATTCTTGGTTTTATTGAAATGTCAAGTTAATGATTTATAGATCTACTATATTTCCACTGAAGAACAAAAATAAGATGCTACAAAAATGTCAAAAACAGAGTTTTTAAACTAGTAAATCAATAATAATTGCACAATATAAGCCACCTTTCTTAGACTAGAAAGCCTTTCAGAGATATGTAATACATGTTCAGCATAACTGTCATAACCCTGTCACATATGTTACCTGCACAGTCTTGAATAATGCAAAAAATAGCTGCCTATATATAACTGAAGGAAATGCACAATAATAAGACTCTAAATCCTATGATTTTGCTTTCTTGTTCATTGACTTGACAGTCAAAATCAGTTTCTTAAATAATAGATTCTATTTTGACTTGACAAAAATTGTGCTTTAGAATAAGGGAACGTTTAATAAAACTAGAGTATATTCTTTGTGGCATTGGGAAGTGTTTTTTACATGCAAATATATAGAAATTCAAACTATATTGTTAAATGAGAAAAGTTGCAAAACAATCTATATAGAAGACAATTATTTTTGTTTTCTTATAAGCAGCATAAAATAACAGAAGGTATATGAGGAATTAATAAAGAATTTATAAAAGTATGAAATATATAACCTATATTTATATATACTGTGATGAGTGTAGATTAAGGTTAA
>NW_004524592.1:7882958-7886818 GCF_000260255.1 Octodon degus
TGCTATTTGTTTCTCAGTAAAATTAAAAAAAATCTTATGATGAATATGATCATTACATAAGACAAGCATGAACCAATAAAAGTATAATAAATGTGGTTTCCAAGGGCTGTCTGATACAAGGGATGCTCACAAAATCATTACAATGCACCATCATCCACCTTATTCACTGAATCTGGTACCCTGGAACTTCTTGTCCTTCCTAAAATCAAAATGGCCATAGCAGATAAATGTTTTCCATCAATTCAGGGTATTGAAGTAGGTACAGCAGAGCAACTAAAGACATTCTTCAAAGAAGACTTCCAGAACAGCTTTAGCAATTGCCAGAAGTGGGCCTGCCAGATAGCTCAAAAGTTTAAAGCCCCTGCTTAGGCAGATGCAGGGGCCACAGTTCTATCCCCCTCTAGCCATGCTGGCCCTGCCCCTGGGGCACACTGAGACTGAGATGGAGACTGGGAGTGGTGGTGCATGCCTGATATCCCAGTGCTTGAGAGGCTGAAAGCAGGATCAGTATGAGTAAAATCTGTATAGGGAGACTCTGTAGACTCTGTGATAAATATGAAAAAAAAAGAAATAAATAAAAGAAATTGCCAGGAGTAATGACTGTAGTTTATTTGACGTTGTACTCCTTATTATAGTTGCAACATTTTTAGTTATAGCTTAGATTGAGATCGATTGACATTTACTTTGATACCATCAAACAGATATGTCAGAACCCTTCACCATGTGACTGATAATTACACCTTCACATATGCCCACTGTTGAACACTCAAAGTTGCTGGGAAAAATAGGGAAAGTAATTATAGCATGAAATGTAACAATGCATCAAATATTGAAATATTATTATTAGGTCATATTAGAAAAAGTGAGAAAGAAAAGCTAAAAAGGAGGAGACCAAAGAGTCTGGAATTGGGGGCACAGTCAGAAAATTCATTTTGAATAAAATTGGCAGAGAATATCTAACTGAGATGTTGGTGCATTAATAAATACTTGAAAGATCCATAAACATCGCTCATACAGATACCTGAGGAAAGAACATTCTAGGGAAGTAGAATAGTGAAGGTAAATCACCCAAGGTGGGAGCCTCCCTTTCAACGAACAGCAAGGAAACCATTGTTGCAAAATGATTATGAGGGACAGTAGAGAAGGTGAGATAAGGGACAAAGAACAGGAACCTACATGTTATAGGTTGGGTTTTGATTTTTTTTGGTAAAGCTGGAGACTGCTTCAGAATTCTGCTCAACAAATGACATGATCTAACTTATGTTTTAAAGAATAGGTTTTGGGGAGTAGGTGTAGAGACAGAGAAAATATTTAAGACATTATTTTATTTTATTAATGTTATGTATTTGGTACAGTGTTGGACTTGTAGTGATCCTCTTCATTACAGCCTCCCCACCACTAGGATTACAGGTGTGTGCCACCATGTTGTTGGCCAGCTAATCTAACTCAGGGGTGGGGCCACCACAGCAGGAGGTGTGGGATATCAACCCGGGTCCCTGTGCTTGCCTAAGTAGGTGCTTAGTCCACTGAGCTATCTTGTTGGCCCTGTGACATTATTTCAATAATTCAAGCAAGAGACATAGCGACTTGGGAAAAATGGTTGGTTGAGGTGATGGAGATGTTCAGAACCAGACATGCTTTGTGAGTGTGATCAAAATTATTTGATTGCATGTAGGTTATGAGAGGAAAATAATTCAATCAATTTATGTCTTGGACTCTGCAACGTAAGATGTGAAGCTCCCTTCAACTAAAACTGAAAAGTATCTTAGAAGAAGTCACAGCACCTACCCACAGGACTGAAACAGAATGAAATGCCTAGAGTTTTTCTTTAATTAATTTTACTGAAAAAGAAACAGCAATGAGATAGTTTCAAAACAGGTTAGTAGGATAGGTTCAATAATAAATACATTGCATATTGTTGTCTTGGTAGTAGTTATTCATAGTACAAGATGCAGACATGATATCCTATCCAAACACTGTTAGTACAAATCTTTCTTCTCATTGAACTAAAAGAAAGTAGCTGTATATCTATCTTAACTAATATATATATATATATATATATATATATATATATATATATATATATATATTTTCCACTACAAAATGGTCCTTCATTTATATCCCCTTTTTTGTTTAGTTTTGTCAGAGATATACTATATCAGATTATTTTGCAGAATTCAGACACCTACAATATTTGAATGGTAATAGAATACCCATCTCCAAAATGCCTGGAGTTGAGCAGAAAACGTTTCCCAAAAGAGAATAGGTGCACGATGGAGTTAAATGTGCAGCTATCTTATGCAATATTGTGATCAGCAATCTGATATTTCGTCTTGAGTATTTCACTCACCAAAACTTAGGAGACAATAATTTTTAATGCTGTTTTCCTTAGAAATGAAAATGTTAAGCCCTGCTTTGTTCCAGCCAAGGATTAGGACTACAATACTGTTTCACCAAACTAAAGGTCATGGCATTATTAATAACTTATCAGTATGATTATAATGTAAATGTATAGTGCAGTTAACTCTCTGACATTGACAATGAATGTAACAATAAAAGATAATAAATAGCCTGTATGTCTTGTATATGGACCTTAGGGTTGCCTATGAGCAATTTTGTGAAGCAGATATAATTCTGTTCTTTCTTTTATGTATCTGGTTCATTGCCTCATCATGCAGCTTGGATTCCTAGTGATCCTCCTGTTTTCAGCCTTCCCAGTGCTGGGATTATAGTTGTGCACCACCATACCCAGACTCTGTGGCCAATTCAAGGTGCCCCAGGGAGGGCCTGTGCAGCATGTGTTGCTGGGGATAGAACCCTGGTCCCTGCACTGGCCTAAGCAGGTGCTTAGTCCACTTAGCTATCTTGCCAGCCCTTAATTTCTTAAAATTGATGTTTAAAGGACTTGATTTCATTTATATAAATCAATCAATACTTGGGATGGAGAACTGCATTAATCAAGAGTTATTTAAAATCTGGACTGTAATTCTAAAAGTTGTGGACAGAATATTTCCAATACTAAAAGGATACAGGAATATAAGACAAATGATTTTGTTGTAGAGAAAATACCCAATTCTAGATAAGATGACTCTTATGCTGTTCTTATTTTAAGACAGATATATGTCTTAGTTGATAATTTTCTATTAATATATAGGGATTATAGTATAACTTTAAGTGAGTAGAACAATAACAAATAAATATTGCGAAGGTATATATGATTTATTCCATTTAAAACAGCTAGCTAATTTTTTAAACAATGTATATTATGATAACATTTATAAACAACTATAAGGTTGAGGAATCATATGTTCATATATGGGCTATATAAGATATTTTGTTTTGCAAGAGATAGAACATTTCTATGAATATCTAATAGCAATATTGAAGTACAGTACTTTCAGGCTGGAAGTACATGTTTAATTTGTACTCATGAGTAATTCTATGACCTCTCATCTAGAATGTGGAGAAAAGTTTATTGTCTGCATGTGGGAAGATTTTCTGACATCCAAATTTTGCTGCTATTGCTCACTCCAGGGATAGTAATTAGTGTCCTGAACTCATTGGGTTATTATAAGTCTCCATGATGTCCTTGCATGGCTCTGAAAACCCTGTTGTAACTTTTTTAAATATAAAAATCATTTTATTGATTGAAATAAGATATTTATCCCTATTCACTAGCTAAAAGAATGGAAACTAAGTTTCATTACATTTTTTATTACACTGAATTTTTAAGTCACATTTTCTCCTATTTGTTTCTTAATCAGAAGCTTGGCAAAAATATTTAGACTATATTAGAACTCTTAATATGCTGTTTAATATTTACTGCATAGTTATAATTTTCAAATAATTTACTTTTATGT
>NW_004524592.1:7886931-7898049 GCF_000260255.1 Octodon degus
TATATATATATATATATATTTAATTTTTCTGAAACAAACACCTCTAAAACTGAAACAAGAGCAGACAATAAGAATCATACATAACTCCATTGCTCTGTTAGTTTTATGGATCAGCTTTAATGCATTAAAAACCATCTATAAACATATGTGTTACATAAAGCAAGGAGTGTGCTATGCATGCAAGGGCACTATGTAGACCTTTTGCTGTGACAAGCAGGTGACAACTCCACCTCCCGCTCTCTGGACCTGGTACTATACCTTGCTGTGTCCTTGCCTTCTGCATACTTCCCCAAACAATGACTGCGTGTAACAAAAGGCTCATTCAAATCTGTGTCCATGAAGCAATGAGCAACCTTAGCTATGTGATGCACCACCCACTGGACTGAAAACTGCCTGGAACTGGCTTTTGTACAACCTTCCTTTCCCTCCAGGCTTCTTCACAGGATACAGACCTGCATCCTTGCTCCTCTCCTTTGTCTTCCACGTATGTTTCTCCAACACATCACTTAAATCTCTAGCTTCATCTTGCCATCTGCTTGTTGGAAGTTCTACCATAATGCACACTTATACTTCTGGTCTTCTATTGAACCCACCCTTCTCTTTATTTACTCTGCCTCAATTAGTTTTTATTGAGTTCTTAAGGTATGAGAAATTGCTTCCACCACAGAGACCTTGCACAAGCCATAAGCACACACAGCCTCAGTTACCTATTATCTGACTTCTCCTCTTTCAGATCTCAGGTTGACCTTGCATAATCCCAAGGTGTATTCACTGCTGTATGCATTATTATTCTTTGTTGCTGTTTTATGCCTTCATATTAGCAAAATATGAAATTCTGTGAAGAAAAAAAACCCTTTGATCTTAAAAACAACAACAGCCCCCTCTTGTGTAGCAGGAAACAAATTGCTTGTTCTTGATAACTTTCCCTTCAAGAATTTAGTAGAAGCAGAAATATTCTATCATTTTAATGGTTTTGTTAATGCTTCCAAACAATGTACTTTGAAATCAGAATCACTTATCATTTTCATATACTTCTGATGTTCTTCATCACATTAGTGATCAGAAATGAGGTGTAATTCCCCACACCCCTGCCAGCAAGAGCTAAGTAGGATCTTACTGTAAGTTGAAGAGAGTTCTGCCCTAACTCATGGATTGTGAAGAATGAACTGCTGTTGAGACTGATTGACTGTCGATGGATTGTGATGTGGTATATCTGGAGGCTATTGAATGCAATTTACAATGTTTAATAAAAATCTTTACTGTTTTAATATAAAAAACAAGTTCCATTATAATCATAAGGTCAAAAGGCCTTACATAATCATTTCACTAAAAGAATACAAGCCTGGTGCAGACCATACGACACCATTTGTTTCTTTAAGAATACTCAGTATAATCTTTGTATATTTCATTACTTTTATGGATTTAAAAGCTTTTCTAACTAAAGTTCGATATTGAAATTCCACTTAGAGATTTTTAAAAATATTTTTTGAGTCATTTTTTTTCTGATGGATTTATAGCAAGAAGCCATGGAGACTCCAGTTTAAGAAAGTGTCTTGCATCATTTCTAACAGAAATAAAAACTAGCATATTTTAAAATGTTGTTTGAGATAAACACTCATAAAATGAAATAGTACAAAAGTGTAGATGGAGGTAAAAGCAAACAGGACCATAAGAAGGACATTTTTCAATGCAGCTATAAATCTAGTAACAGCTTGCTAGAAGAGTTTATATAAGATTCTAACCTGTGAACAACTATCAGGTGATAGGTTCTTCACCTTACCTACCTGGCAAACTGTTCTTCTGGAGGAAATTTAGGGAACTTCTCTGGAAAATCTCACAGTCCTTATTCCCACTCTGGGATTAAAGGATCTTCTTCGTAGTCCTGTAGTATGCAGTGTCTCATAGGACTTGAGTCATGGAATTCATCACCTAGCTTATAAGTTGTCTAACCAATTTATTATTTCCTTGTTAAAAAAGCCCCCTTAATGCAAAGCATGCAGTCTTATCCTAGTACATTTTAGTGCTGTTACCATACCAGCCACATACTAAGGCTCAGTAAGGGTTAGCAAAGAGTACAGAATTGTGTGAAATTCAGCACTGGATAAATTATGCTATCACAGAAAAGGATATAGTCTTGAATAAGTTACCTTTATAAGATTCCAAAGAGTTTGGGTTTTTTTTAAGAATAATTGTTTAGAAGGGTTTTCCTTTTTGTCATCATGCATCAATGACTATTTGATGTGAGTGCTTCTCATGCTACAAAACAATTCATTCTGGATAAAATGCCTGGTACTGAATTGCGAAGCTTGTAGGACTAAGATCATTCCTTAGAAAGGAAAAAGAAGGAGGAAGAGGAAATAATAAACAAATCACAGTGATCATGGGGTAAATGTCAGCATCTCAGTAGTCTGAATATTAAGGATGGAATTCACATCCAAGTGTGATTGGTGCCTGATACTCCAAATTCCACTGGAACCCAGGAAGACACAGCCTGCACTCAGACCTCTAATGCACCCAAGCACTGTATAGCAAAAACCAGTTCCCATCTAGATTTCTGTGATTTCCACAGTTTAAAATCTGCCAAGTATTAGGTCATATGTCAAGTAGAGTCTACAGTGAATGAGAGCACATCAATGGCAAAAAAATAATAATAGTAGGGCCTGGGAGATAGCTCAGTAAAATAAGCACTTTCCTGGCAAGCACAGGGTCCTGAGTTCAATCCCCTGTACCACAAAAAAAAAATAATAACAACATTTTTATGAAAGGCTTTAGATTCTCAAGAATGTTACTTTATAGAAAGAAACATCATAGAATGTGCATGAGATATTTTTAAATAGTGAAATTTATTAGTCATATCATGTTACTCCAAAATAACCAGACAGATTTAGAAAAAGGAATAGAAGGCCTAGGAATGCATGTGTCTGACTACTGACATGGTGTTGTGATTCTTATTTTAATATTGACACTGGCAATCATCTCACTGTTAGTAACACTGTTTCAGAGTTTAGTTTTCTCCCTTTGCTAAATGCAAAGTATGACATGACTTAAGGATAAAATAAATTATTTAATAAGTATGTATCACTTAGATTGGCTAATGGCACACAGTAAATTGTATCAGGTTTTAAAATTTTATTTTCTTTAAAAATGTTTTATTTTATTTGAACATGCTGTCCACTCAATACTTAATTTGCCATTCAGGGAAATATTAATTTTTAAAACAATTTTTAAGCAGTTAAACTAAAATTGATCACATTTATTAATTTTAAGCAACAGAACAATGGAATTATCTTTTTGAATTAATATGAAGTCTGTCATTTCATTTATCTTTGTCAGAACACATAAAAGGCTTTTATTTTTTAAACAATTTACTGCTGTCTTCTGTAGATAAAGAGCTTCAATTAATGGTAATACAGAATCTGCTCCCAGTTATTAGTTAGCAGTCAAAAATGTCCTTAATTTTTAGAATACCAGACTAGTCCTTAGGTGCTGATGACTCAAAATCTAGGGAGAGAAAAGAAGTTCTAAAACCATTAATGTTAATTATGACATGCTTGATTGTACCCATGTAATCTCTGTGGGAAAATGGTTAAATCCCACTCCCTCAAGCAAAGAGCTGAAGTACATCCAGTGTTCCTAAACACCAGAAGGTTGTGACATGCTTCACAGAAAAAAAAACATTAGATAAGCTTCATTCAGGCATAAGTTGTTGAGCTGTCAAACAGCTCAAATTCAAAGTTAATCTTAAATTCTTAATAGACAATCTACAAAGGATGTTAGATAGTAATCATTATAAGCATCCCAAAAAGGCACATATTACTTTCCAAAGTTTAAAATTTTCATTTTGATATAATTCTGAATTTATACTGATGGCAAACATAGTACAACTAATTTCTAAGGCTGTCCAAATATTAACACTTTATGCAACCATAGAACAATAACAGAAGTCAGAAGTGGTACTATAAAATGCTACTATATGATTTTCAGACCTTTTTTGACCATTGTGATTTGTTCCACTAATGCTCTTTTTCCAATTAAAGTCACAAATTGTCAAAAAAAAAAAAAGAAAAGAAAAGAAAAAGAAAAAGAAATAAAGCATCAACACAAGCCTATGTCTTTGGCACCATCATGATCATCTTGGGTTTTTTTTTATTAACTTTATTGAGAAACAAATAGCAATGAGACAGTCTAAAAACAGGTTAGTAGGACAGTTACAATAATTAATGTAATGCATATTGTTGCCTTTATAGTAGTTATTCATAGTACACGATGCAGACATGATATCCTGTCCAAACACTATTAGTACAAATCTTTCTTCTCATTGAGTTAAGAGAAAGTAGCTGTATATCTATCCTAACTACTTTGTATATACAGATACAAAATGGTCATTCATTTATATCCTTTTTTTTGTTTAGTTTTGTTTCTCAAAGGGTGGAGCACTTGATTTCCACTAGTTGGAGAGAGTGTCTCTAAGGATGGAGCCTTCTCAAGCTAAAGGAGACCTGATGTGATTAGAATGGAAGATTTCTGACAATATCATGCAAAATATTTGGATTGAGTAGTGACTGAAGCTATATTTTCACTGGACTATTCAATAAAATTGTACATTTTTCTCTCTTTTCTGCCCTTCTGATTCTCTCTCTCTCTTTCTCTCTCTGTCTCTCTCTCTGTCTCTGTCTCTCTCTCTCTCTATCTATCTCTCTCTGTCTCTTTCTCCTTGTCATTTTCAATCATACATTATTGAAATTGGTCTGGACTTCTATTACTAGTATCCAAAGGGCCTGACACTCCAGCTCCATCCACTTTGAGAGATCTAATTTAGTCTGTTGTGGAACTTGTGCAATGGTATATTAACATATGTTACCCTGGTGATTCTAATATTCAGTCAAGAAGGCTGAAAAATTAAGTGCCACAGGAAAATCACCCTCATATGCTCCATCCCTATTTCTAATCCCTTTCATGCATTTGGAATTTGGATAAACTATGATCTGGCAAACAAACATTGAGAAGCATAGGCAGTAGCCAGTAAAAGTAAGTGAGTCCACAAGGTTCACTGATTCACTCGTTCCAGTTGTCGTGGGAGGCATTGGCATCTCTTGGAAACAATATGTGCTGTCTCAGTTACTTTTCTCTCATTGTTGGGACAAAATACCCAACATCCAAAATTAAGGAAGAAAAAGTTTATTTAGCTCACAGTTAGTGGAAATTTCAGTCCATACTCAGCTGGCTCCAAGGCAGAGTAGAACATCACAGATGGCAGCAGTTCATGGTGGTGGAAAGCATCAAAGAGCCAAGGGAAGAGCAGTGGCTGCATCAGCTACCAAGCCTCTCTCTCTCCTTCCACTTGTATTCAGGCAATCTGCCCTAGGGTGGGTGTAGCACCCAAACCCATAATGCCAGCATTAGATCTTGAATTAATCACAAACTCTAGAAGCCTGCCCCAGTAACTTCAGGAGGTTTTGGGGGAACAACTACACACAAACCATAGTGTACGTAAACGCTTTATGCTCACAGAAAAGAGTGCCCATAGATAAAAACATATAATAAGTGGATAAGCAGGGAAAAATAGTTAAAAGTAATATTTTAAATTACATTAATGTGCAAAATCTAACAATGGGGTAATATAGGCTGCCACAAGATCAAACAACAGGGACTTACATCAAAACAACCATTCTTGGAGAAAGAGATATTGGTAAAGATGGACACAAGGAAGCTTCAAAGATAAAAATAACCAGAACAGCATTATTTTGTTACTAGTCTTTTAAGGTTTTGTATAATTTTTCTCTCTAGTTGGCCTGAGTTTAGATGATTGGTG
Organism: Octodon degus; assembly: GCF_000260255.1. NCBI lineage: Eukaryota > Metazoa > Chordata > Mammalia > Rodentia > Octodontidae > Octodon > Octodon degus. The sequence continues at coordinate 7,892,744 of NW_004524592.1, forward strand.
AAATATCATTTTTCTTAACGCTTCCAATGACCTCTGGAATGATAGACCACTAGCAACAGAAGCTGCTGTGGCCCTACAGCAGGGAAGGAGGCAGTCTGTTAATGTTAGCAACCTTCCCAGCACTGGGCAGAACTGAAGATCCAGAAATTCAGTGTGTCAGTACATAAAAATGTCTGTCACATTGAGTGGTCTGGGGGTACAGACATTTCGTCAAGACTAAGGCCAGTTGTTAAAAGTTACAATCTTTAAATACAGAAAGAAATTTAATTTGAACAGTCTGGCAAGCCTTCCATTTTGTACCAACTTATTCCACCAGTCAAGAATCCTAATATAAATTAATCCAAAGAGAGTCATCCAAAAAATTGGATTTATAGTCCTGAAATAATCTATTTATTTTTGTATTCTACCTGCTTTACCAAGATACAGTGAAGATTTATTGGGTTACTCTTTATATCCAATAAAACCTGCAATGATTTTTGGGCCCTTCAGAGTGAATTTCATTTCTACCTACATTTTATTTTTGGTATTTTACTGTAGAGATTGGTTTACAACTCATATATGAAATGTGAAATTTATTAAATTAATGTTTTATGTTACTTTGCATAAATGTGATTTTTATTAGGATACTATAAATTAAAGAAGGCAGATGACATTACTTTTAATTATATCTAGTCAATAGCCAGGCAGCACACCAAATGTCTTTCATAATCTAATTGAAAGTTCAAAGACATTTTGTGAGAATATATTCTAAAATATATATATTCTCTTCTGAAATTGATTTATTAAATCAACTCTATATTTGCTGTTACACAAACATTTTGACATTTTAAAGTATAAGTAAAATTAGGACCATGGAGATATCTCAGCAGCTTAAGCCCCTGTCTAGGCAAGTACTAGGACCCAGCTTAGATCCCCAGCACCACGTGCTGTGTTGACCCCACCCTGGATGTTCTGAGCAAGCCACTGAGACTGGATGTGATGGTGCACACCTGTAATTCCAGCATTGGGGAGGCTGAAAACAGGAGGACCACTATGAGTCTGAGCTGCACAGTGAGACCCTGTACAAATACAGAAAATAAATCCCTTTAAAAAAAGCATAAGTAAAGTTAAGCAATAAAGATTATAAAATACTCTTATAAGCAATTTTTAATTTGATGTTTTACTAAAAAAAAGAAAATGGCATCTAGTTTGTACTTAATTGGTATGTGTAATTTTACTCCATAGCTACCATAAACAGATGCACATGCATCCACATACGTACACTAAGTAATCGTTCATGTTCTCTACTTCACCTTAAATCACATTTTAAATTTACCTCAACCTAAAGGTAAATGGTGAATGTTTTTTGAAATAAAGAAATTAATTAGTTAATTATTTTGCAATGTTAAATCAAATAACCAGTCTACTAACTGTAATATTCAGTGCCCATTTCTCAAAATGTGATTGGAGTCAAATATTTTCTTTCTCAGTTCAGTTCAATTGATTAGGCAAGAAGTGGAGACTTTTTCTTTTAATGGGAGATGGAATGCATCCAGGACAGAATGATCATGGTTTATTGTTTGTTTGCAATTTTGGTTTTTGCTTATAATCTCAGCACACTCCTTAACTTTTAAAATTTCATTTCTTTAAATTATAAAGCAAATGCACAGCTGTGACATAATCTAAACAATATTAACATGTATTGTTTCTTTAATATATTCAAACTGATAGGCATATACAAAACTACATATTTTCTCAGGTAGCACTCAAGTTCATTATATTGAAACAATAGAAAGTAGTAAAACATATTACAACTAAATTTCATCACTTTTTACTATGACATTATCTAGTACATTTTAAATGCTAAATATACTTTAAATACTATAAAAGTACATGAAGATATAAGACCTGCTTTCCAATTATTCTAAAAGAGAGCCAGCAGAGATGATATATGAATATCTATATGAAAAGAATTTTGCTGCATGTAAGTGCTTTTAAAAATGACAAATTTAATTAGGAAATAAAACCATTTTAAGTAATTATAAAGTCTTCACCTTTCCCCCCAACACACATTTGCAGCCACAAAATTTGCCAGCATAAAATCATAATCAGTAGAAAATTACATGGTGAGATGGTGATTGTAACCCTTTTAGAACTCATCAACTCACTTCATCTGCTTTTGTAAAGGCTCATACTGTTTTGCCATCTTTTTTTCCTGCTAAGAAACCCATTTAGTCTATAAAGCTTATAATTTCTGCTCTAATTAGAGCTCTAGGGAGTAGATCCAGTTTATCAAAGAAAGCAGAATAAAACTATTATTTAGATAATTGATAAAGGACTTGCTGGGAAAGAGTTAGATTCTATAATGTATTCTTTTAAAAAGCACAAAAACTAGCCAGGCATGGTGGCACAAGCCTGTAAATCCTAGCACTTTAGGAAACTGAAGAAAGAGAATTGCAAGTTTAAGACTTGCTTAAGTAACTTAGTGAGCCACTGTCTTAAGAAAAGAAAAAAAAATTAAAAAAAGAAAGGGCTGTGTATCTACATTGCTATGAAGCCCTTGGGTTAAATCCCTAGCGCCATCAAAAGAAGCATACCAATTGTATAAGTATAAGAATGATTTCTTTAAACATTAATGCCATGAAAAGGGTACAGAATGTTTATGTTTTTATCTAAATGGCTTTAAACCCAATTACCTCCAATATTTATATATAAGCAAGTTTGACTGTGAGTGGGGAAGAGGGGATTTTCCAAACTAATGATGATAAATGAGAAATGTCTTACAAGGCACAAAGTGTTTCACATAGAAGGAGTAATTGGAAAATATGATGAATGTTTAAATGTTTCAAAAATGTGTTACAGTATAAGATGCACAATCACTAATCTTTCTCAAAATATTTTCTCTGACTTCAAGCACACTTATCTGAATCTTTTCACCTTCTTTTAAAAAATTATTTAAAATCTTTTTAAATTTTTTTATGTATTTGGTAAAGTGTCTTCCTATGCAACTTGGATTTGTAGTGATTCTCCTGTCTCAGCCTCCCCAGGGCTGGGATTATAGACATGAACCGCCACACCCAGTTTACATCACCAGGGGCCCTCATGGCATCCTTTACTGGTACTGGGGATTGAACCCAGATCTTTATGCTCTCCCAGCAGGAATTTATACCCCTGAGATATCTCCTTAGCCTTTTTTTACTTTTTCAAAAATGTTTCCTCTTACTGAAGTAGTTCTGAAGTTTTCTTTCATGGGTACCTTTATGAGGTGTGATGAAAAAATATGTGGAGTTGAGAGATAGCTCAGTAGAATAAGTGTTTGCCTGGCAAGCTCAAGGGCCTGAGTTCAATCCCCAGTTCCAAAAAGTAAATAAATAAAAGACAAATGCTTTTGCCTTATGTCATCCATCCAACAGAGAGACAAACCCATCAAGGTACGGTGATGCAACTTCACCTAACTTATGTACCTGACCTGGAACAGTGTGACTGTGACCTTCGCAGAGTCAAAAAGACCTTGAAAGGCAAAACTCTGAACTGATTCAAGAGGTCAGGGCAGCCAGGACACATGACTAACAGTGCTCACAAAATGAACTTTCACAGCTGTTTCAGAAAGTGGTAAAATTGATGAGATACAGGATACATGTGTTTAAGGTGAGGGGTGTATTGAGTCTTTTACTGTAATCATTTTTATTTAAACATAAACCATAATTTTCAATCACACTTCAGGCATAGTTTCAGTTGTTATAGCAGTTCTACGAGGCAGATGTAATGAACAAATATCCTTGAAGCTAAAGCTCAACAAACTTATTTGACTTAGCCAAGATCAATCAACTAGAGAAGGATGAAATTAGAAGTACGTAATCATATTTAGGTACAGTTTCATAAAACTAATTAAAATGCTTGGTTGCTTTTATCAATCAGATGCAATTCTTTAAATGTTTATTTTATGGAAAAAGTAAAACAAAGTCTCATAACAAAACAATAGAAGAATAACAGTAATTAAAACACTGAGTATTGTTATCTTTAAAGTAGTTACACAAAGTATAAGACATAGGCATAAAAAATTCTCCAAATAATATTAGTGCAAATCTTCCTTTCCAATGATCTAAGAGACACTAGTAATGTAACAAATTTGCACCTTTTTTCCTTTCCTTTCCTTCCTTTCCTTTTTCTACCATCTTAGTTCATTTTTTTTTTTACTTTTGAACAATTTCTTCTAAATTCACAATATCTATTGTGCATTTTGACTTTACTCTTTCAGTTTTTCACACCAGAGGAACAATATGATGTTTACATCAGGCATCTGATTTATTTCATTTTTTAGTATGGCCTCAAGTTGTATCCATTTATCTGTAAAAGTCTCAAGGTTATCCTCTTTACAGCTGAGTAGTACTCCATTGTAGGAAAATACCACATCTTTTTTATACATTCATTAGCTTATGAACATTTGGGTTGTTTCTAAGATTGGGCAATTACAAATTGTGATACTATAAATACGGGTGCACCTTATCTTTAATAAAGAGATCAAACATGTTCACTGGAAGGTAGATAGCCTCTTTGATAAGTGGTGCTGGAAAAAGTGGCTTTCCATATGCAGAAGGCTGAAACTACACCTATGTTTATCACCCTGTACTAAACTAAAATCAAAAGGGATCAAAAATCTAATTAGTAAAGCAGAAATAATAAATCATCAGAAAGTGAAATCAGGTAGAAATCTTGAAGACATGTGTAGGCAAAGAGTTGATGAACAAAACCCAAACTGCACAAGAAATACTTCAAAGAATCAAAAACTGGGATCTCATCTTATTAAAAAGCTTTTGCCCATTAAAAAATCACCAACAGATTGAAAAGACAGCCCACAGATTGGAAAAATTTTTAGCTAACAATCTGTCAGACAAAGGACTTGTATCTAGAACATATAAAGAATGGAAAAAAATCAGACCACCCATCTCAATTCAAAGACCCAATTAAAATATGGGTATCTGAGATAAATACACACTTCTCAAATGAAGAAATAAAAATAGCAAATAAATACATTAAAATATCCAAAATCATTGGTCATTTGAGAGATACAAATTAAAACACCACCAAGATTCCATCTCAATCATAAAAGAATGGCTATTATTAAAAATGAAAAAAAAATCAACCAATACCAAATACTTGATAGGCTCTGAGGAGAAAAAGAATGCTTCTGCACTGTTGGGAGTGCAGCCTGGTGCAACCACTATGGAAATCAGTACGGAGATTTCTCAAAAAGGTTACATACATTTTTTTTAAAGAATCTCTCTCTCTCTCTCTCTCTCTCTCTCTCTCTCTCTCTCTCTCTCTCT
>NW_004524592.1:7898390-7902631 GCF_000260255.1 Octodon degus
AAAAGTATGTTGGGAAGAAGAAATATGTAGGGCAGAACTATCCCAGTCACGGTTACCTGCCAAACCCAGGTGAGAGTGGAGCATCCCATTGACTGCAAATATATGTAAAAACACAGTTGATATGAACAGAACATGAAATCTATTCCAAAAGTGTCATGTTTAAAATAGTATAGTTCAGAGCAAATTAGTCAAATAGAAACATGTTTAAGAAATAAAATTGGGGCAGGGGAGATGGTTCAGTAGAATAAGCCCTTGCCTGGCAAGCACAAGAGCCTGAGTTCAATCCCTGGTTCCACCAAAAAAAAAAAAGTTTCTGGGGCTGGGGAGATGGCTCAGTAGGATAAGCGCTTGACTGGCAAACACAAGGATCTGAGTTCTATCCCCAGTTCCACACACACACACACACACACACACACACAAAGAAATAAAATTTTATTGCGCTTTCCTTTATAAGTTTGTGGTTGTTTGTTATGTAGAATAGAGTAAGTGGCAAACAGTCCTGACAAGGACAATGACTCAACTATTAATTTCTTTTTTCCAGCTTTATCTTTGATTGAGCCTTCTTATCCAGTTTGGAAGACAGCAGAAGTTCCTTAAGGGTAAAAAGACAAACATATAATTCTCTAGCTAAAAAATTTTATTTGAACATAGGTAAATTAAGAGCATATTTCATGATATAAAAAACTTTGAATTGAGTCAATCCCAATATAGGATGTGTACTGAGTTTGCCCAAGGGTGCTAGAGGGAAAGAGGAGAGATAATATTCTGTCCAGTTAAAAGAATAGTGTTCAATAACTGTGATCCTATCAGGCCCATTTCTGATACACAGAACTACCTCCCAAACCAAGATAGTTTTGTGGTAAAAGATAAAAGTATGTGTAGTGCTAACAAATAAGTGAAAGTAAATATTTATGATACTAAAAGAGTTGTATAAAAACAGTAGTGTAAGTACCATTTTCAACATTTAACTTTTCTTTAGCATTTCAAACTCAAGTGATATCAGTGTGAATTGTTTTAAAAGTGAGTAAACTTCTGAATACAGGCCATTTAGTGCCCTCCCAAAGGACAACTAATCATCTGGTGTCGCAACAACAGGACTTGGTAGCCATCAGAGAAAATCTGCTGCAATTACTTTATAATTATGATTCTGAAACTGATCCTAATTCCTATTTTTCATATTCCTAAATAACAGTAAAAAGATGGAAAGCAGCTCAGTAGACCACAGGAGTTCTGTGGGCAAGGCGCATAGGTAATGTGGGAGAAAGGAAATGATTGTCCATTTCTGCTGGGAGTCCAAGGCCTTTTCATAGGACACAGCTTTTTCTTCTGTACACAGTGTACAGATTGTCTCCCTACCTCTGAACTTTGTAGTATGGGGCCTCTATCATCTTTTAACTATGTGATAGTTCTCCTGATTATTTGGCTAGCACTGAAGAACACATTCCTCACTGACCTATAAAATATATAACCAAGGCAGTAAAATTTGAGCAATAGTAAAATTATAGCATGAACAAACAGTTATTAATTGCAAAATGCACCTCATCCTAGGTATTTGAATTTGTAAATTAATATTCTTAAAGGGGATTGCTTTGTGATTCAATTCATTTGCTCTGCTACAGCAGAATACTCCAGAGTGGAGATTTTACAAAGATCAGAAATTTATTTCTTACAGTTCTAAATGTTACCAAGTCTAAGATCAAGATCCTGGCATATGGTGAGGGCCTTCTTGCTGCAACCTTATGTGGATGAACACAGGAGGACAACAAATATTTCCCTTTATGAGAGCACATTGTCTTACACCTAAGGAAGATTCCTTAAAGGCCTGACCACATTGTAGAGGCCTCAACTCTTCCTACTTTATTGCTTAATTTATAATAAAGCAAATAAATTGGACTGAAAATCTATAGTACATATAATTAGAACACTAAAATTCTGAACTTTCATTGAAAGCAAAACCTTTTCTCTTCAAGGAGTTAGTCTGAATAAGTTTGGTTCAGTATAAAAGAAGTTACCTTACATAGACTACTTTAGTAGTGCAAAGAATTTAATTTTTAAATTTTACGCCTTAAAATTCTCAATTGCTTTACTTTCATATTCTCAGATAGTTAAGTAGAAACTTTAGTTACTCAACAGCCTACCTCTTCAGCTATGATTACCCTGTTTGAAGGCCTAACCACTCCCCACTCACACTAAAAGTATAAAACAAATATGCCTTGTTTACAGAAAAAGAAACATTTTAAAATGTTTTGGTCAACATTTTAGTATTCTTGATTGGAAGTCCACAAATAAACAATATTTATTATAAAGTGTACCATCTTATTTCATAATGCAAATATAAAAAGAACTGAAACCCTACTCCACATACAGTTAAAAAACAAAATTGAAATTTCAAGGAATTTACTCAAGAAACTCTGATCAAAGAGTTCATGTCTCAAAGAATTAGCTTGTAATCTTACATTGTTCTTGTTTCATCATACTGCATTTCAGACATTTGTTCTACATAATCTTTTCTTTTTACATTCTTTTTCTATGGCTAATAAGAATAAATACTGTAGCTGTCTAAGACTTGTACATGTGTAAAGAGTCCACAGAACTAGGGAGATTTTATTTCAAACGTAATGTGCCTGACTAATTTCATAATTTAACTTCTTTCCAAGTGAATGTAGCAACTGGTGCATATTTTCAAGGAATTATAAGGTTTGTTTTTCCCTGTGGAGTTATAATGAACAATTTCAAGATACTGTGTTACATCAAAAGAAAAAGAAATATTGTGCTTCTCATTGTTTGCTTTAACATAAACAATTTGAAGTTGACTTTTCCATTTATAGGGATTCTAAATCTAAGGATTCCTAGAACTCAAACTACTTCTCTTATAATGAATTTTTCTGCTTCATGATTAGAAGGTTCAGTTAGAAGTCAGAGAAAGAATTATGAGTGATAGAATTAGCACTCAAAATTGTCAGCAGGGTGATTTTGTGTCAAAGATGTGAAGGACCAGTTTTAAAAAGCTCAAAGTTCATGTCTATTTCAGGTCAGTTACCTCTCTTGTAAGAAAGTGCATAGTGTATAGGCTTGGGAAGAAGCATAGCTTAGCATTTAAAGGTACATGACCTGGAGGTAAATTCTGAGTTCTAATTTAACTATCTAATTGCAGCACTTTATTACAAAAGGCAGAAAATAATTGCTCTGACATAATAAAAGAGTTGTGAAAATTGAGAAAAATAATACATGGAAATAGTAAGGATTGTTACAGTGCCAATAAATAACAGCCATTTTAATTTTTAAATACAAAGCCTACCAAAAATGTACTCACAGTTCAGGCAACCTACCTAAAGAATATAGATAGGTTAATAATGGGGTTTGTTTAAGAAAATTTCAGCTTAAATCTATTGTCTATTGTCATAATTAACATTTCTACTGTATCAAAAATAACATATTGGATAATAAATTATACAGTAAATCTAATAATTTCAATCTTATATTTCAAAAGCATGAATAATTACTCTGCATGGATATTAATATGAAATTGAAAACTATGTGGTGTGAATTATGTTTCTTCAAGAAAACTGCCTGTCTAAAATTCTACATGAAATGCCAAAGACTAAAATTAAAATTAGACATATGTCTATCACATTGCACTAAACTACAATCAAACTGGATTAAAGATCTAAATATTAAAGCAAAAACACTAAATCTTCTGGAGGAGAAAATAGAACTCTCAAATACAAAAGGGCAGGCAAATATCATGAATTAAACCCAGATAGCACAGAAAATACTGCAAAGAATTAACAACTGAGATCTGATTTTTTTTCTTTTTGCATGGTATTTATTTTTTTCCAAAATTTTATTGAGAAACAAATAGCAATGAGACAGTTTCAAACCAAATTGGTAGGACAGTTTCAATAACTAACACATTGCATATATTCTTCCTAGTCGTTAATTGCTGTACAAGATGCAGACATAATATACCATTTACAAACACGATTAGAAGAAATCTTTCTATTCATTAAAAGAATGTAACTATATACCTATCCTAACCATTTTGAATACACAGACACAAAATGGACATTCATCTGTATCTCTTTATTTTGTTAGGTTCTGTTATTTGAATATTATGGGTGTGTTAACTCAGAAAAGTATTCTAAAAGAGTCTAGTAGTCCATAATAGTATTGGATCTTTCACTTCACTGGGATTGTCAGAATTGTTGACCTGAGTCCCCTACAGCACAACATAATAGCAT
>NW_004524592.1:7903606-7904768 GCF_000260255.1 Octodon degus
AAAATGTTGACTTTCCTTGCGGCCCTCTTTTTCTCTAATTTTGATTTGGAAACTTAGGTTCTTAACCCTCCAGAAAGGAAGCTTATTGATATTTAAATACAAACTAAGCTGTTAAGCTTAATCTCATTATCCATGTGAATATCAAACATATTAAGCGTAACATGGAACAGGTATTTTTCATGAAGTATTGATATGTTGAACTTTAAGTCCCTATACAATATGATGAAAAAACATTTAAAAATTAGAACATATTTTTAAAAAAAGGCATAAAGAATTATATAATTCCATCATTTACACATAAGTTCAAAAATGTAACCATGCACAACCTTTAAGTAAGACAGTATCCCAACATTCCTTTTCATGGCTCCTGCCTTCATTCACCAAATCCTTCTTTTTGAACAATCATCTATCCAAGAGACAACACAGCAGAAACTTGCATGGCATGACAAGCAGCCCATATTCAGAAGACCAGAAGAACAGGCACTCCAAGAATAAAACTACTATTACAAATTACCATCTGCACTGCAGTAGCTTAGTTCAAAGATATCAGTATATATAGTTAGTCAGGATGAGAATTTTTCCAATTAATTTCTAGATTCAAAAATCTTCTGGAGATTCTCAGGATCATTGCCTTGCCCATTTTCTACATATAATGGTATGGCTTGTCACTGTCATGTTTCCTAGCTCTTCTCCTTTACCTCTCTTAATTAGTTAATCCTCGAGTTCCTGCTTTCCTTTTAATTGTATTATATCTTTCTATTAGTATTTCTTCTTTTGAGTACTTATAATAGAGAAACTATATGATATCTACATATATGTGTCTGGTTTAATTCACTTATAAGTATATATTCAAACGGCATCCACTTCAACATAAAGGCCTTGAGTTTATCATTCTTTACAGCTGAGTAATACTCTATTGTTTAAAACTACCACATCTTTTTCAACCACTCCTCAGGTGATGGGCATCTTGGTTGTTTCTAATATTTGGCTATCAAAAATTGTGCTCCTATAAACATAGGCACACATATAACTCTATGGTATGATGTTTTCAGATACTCCAGGAAAATTCCTAGTAGAGAAATAGCTGGTTTAAAAGAGATTTCCAGTCGAACTTTTCTAAGGAGTCTCCACACTGATTTCCATAACAGTTGCACCAGTTTAC
>NW_004524592.1:7909045-7910218 GCF_000260255.1 Octodon degus
GGAATGCGACAGAAATTCCTACTGCATTGGCGAGGTTGGGGGGTACTATGGAGTGGTAGTGGTGTCCCAATGTGGTGAAAGAGATTCTCCCCCATGCTGCACTGGGTTGAGACCAGTAGGTCCTGCAGGCACAGGGTAGCCTGAAGCTCTCCCACACACTCACGGTGTTGTGCTAGGACTGGATCTGGGGGTTCCTGAAACAGAACTGAAATTCCTACTTGGATGGTGGGGTAGAAGAGGTGCTGCAGTGTGGCTGGGGGCATCTCAAGTGGGTGGAAAAGGGTCTCACCCACACTGTGCCTGGGCTGGGACTGGTAGGTCCCTCTGGTGTAGGGTAGCTGGAAGCTTTCCCATACACTCACCAGGCCTGGGCTAGAGCTCTGAGATCTGATTTTATTAAAAAGTTTCTTCACAGCAAAAGAAATCACTGATAGATTCAAGAGGCAACCCACAGTGTAGTAAACTATTTTAGTTAACTATTCCTAAGATAAAGCACTATCATCTTGAACCTATAAACAACTGAAAAAATAGTAAACCATATTAAGACTCCTAAAAATTATGTGTGCTACATGTGTGCTTCATTATTCTCATGGGTGACTCCCAAGCCAAACATATCGATAATCCAGCTTTACAATCAATCTTACCTTTTATCAATTTGACTCTCAAATAGATCTACTTAAATCATGCTTAATCTCCAAATAAATATAAGGACACAATTGCATTAAGAAGATGATAGCTATCCAGAATATACTTGAAACACAATAATCCCTTCCACACAGTCTCAACAACCCTACCATTGTTAACAAGTCCAAATCAAACCCTCTTCTGAGTTCAACAAAAAGTCTTTGCTATGAAAAACTGTAATAATAGAAAACAAGTTACTTAACCCCAATATATATGGCAGGGGAAGCAATCTCATTCCAAAAGAATTGGTACAATGCAAGACATATTTTTTAAAATTTTTTATTCATTTTAATAAGAAAAAAAGACAAAATACCAATGAAACAGTTTCAAAACAGATTAGTAGGACAAGTACAATAATTAGTACATTGCATATAGTTGTCTTCATAGTAGTTATTCAGAGGACAAGATGCAGATATTATATCTTGCTTAAACTATATTGGTGCAAACTTTTCCTCTCATTGAATTAAAAGAAAGTGACTGTATATATAT
>NW_004524592.1:7911153-7912408 GCF_000260255.1 Octodon degus
TTTAAATTTCTCAAAAACTTCTCTCCTTTTTGCTCCAAATTTTCACTCAATAAAGAAGCCTTCAAAACCAGTGGCACAGGCTGAATATTACAGTGCCTTTAAATTTCCTTTTATAAACCATTTAGTCCACTGACAAAGTCTTAGGACATACACAAAATATATACAATTATTTTCCCAGAATGTAACACGTATGGCCTCTAGCTCAACTGAAATATCCTTAGCCCGACCCTGCTCCTGTCAGCTTTCTGGTTCTGAGCCTGGCCAGAGTCCCATATAAGGCTCTGTCTGCAGAAATCTGAGGCTCCTGTGTTCCACATCTGCAAAGCTTTCCAGGCTCTTCCCACAAACTCATCTCCATAGGCTCTAAGCCACACTGTGAGTTATAACCACAGCAAGGCTTCCACTCCTATGACCCATTTTCTGTATTGGTCAGCTTATGTCATTGGTACCCAATGGCAGGCATTCACAACTTAAAAGAAGAGTTATTTACTTTGACTTATACTCAGGAGTGTCCATAGATGGTTGTCTTCTCCAAAGCAAGAACATCATAGCAGATGGAGTGGGGAGAAGAAAGCTGGTTACCTCACTATGTCCAAGAGGCAAAACAGAAGGACTATGCCAGGAAACTGAAAGCAAACATAGATGCCATGGTTACATCTCCATGACCCACCCAGACACACTCAGAAATACCCTGGATGACTAATCCCTTGGGTGGCTCTCAGGCCACTCAAGTAGATGATCCAGCTCAAGTGTCACAAGAATACTTATATGGACTATAGGAAAATAGCTACAGATACCAATTAGCTTATAGTATTATGTGGAATTAAAAACTAGAGGATTATGATCATACTACTGATGAGCATTACATCATGTTTGTCTCTCCCTGATTAAAGGAAATACCAATTTCCCCTTTCCTCTAGCAATTCAATAATTAGTAATTATAGTTACTAATCTATATATTAATAACTATAATATTTAATGTGCACTTTTATCAAAACTTTGTTCTAACAAAAAACTTTTTCTTTAAAGATAAATATGTGTGTTGTTTTGGTCAACAAATATAAGTCCTGTAGCACCAAATTCATATCTTATTTGCATTAGATAGTGAAAAATCTCAGGCCCAACATAATTGCTCAAATGATATGAGCTGTTCTCTGTTTGCTGAAAATTAGCTTTCACCTCTTTTGGCCTTAAATGCTGTGTTGCACAAGGTATTTGATTTCCAAGCCATCTATGGGATTTCAGAAAGCTGTAA
>NW_004524592.1:7912814-7917359 GCF_000260255.1 Octodon degus
GTATAGACTCCTGTCCCATTTTAACAAGTGCTCATTTAATCCTATTCTTTTTTATCTACATGTAAAACAACAAAGCAAAGTATTAATTGAACACATTAATATCTGCAAACATTCAAAAGGAGATACTCATATTTTTATTGGGTAGTTTTAATAGCCAATAACATTAAGAATATCAAAGAAATGTTTCAATGATTGTGGATTATATATTCACAGATACAATATTTATTATCTGAATATGTTTTTCATGCTATATGATATTTATTCATTCATATCAGAAAAGAAAATAATGTTTGTAAATGAGCAGATTATCTCCATCAATCTTTGGTTTAAAACAAATATATAGATAGATAGATAGATAGATAGATAGATAGATAGATAAATAGATAGATGCACTTGTCCATCAGAGTTGATATTATAAAATTTGACTTGGGTTTGGGATGTACCTCAGTGGTACAGTGCTTATGTAGCATGTTGTATTCAATTCTCTACGAAACTCCCTCTCCAACTGACCTGTTTCTATAAGACATTCTCAATGTTTTTTAAAAAAATTGTGATGGATAATAATCAAAATAAAAACAAAATGCATGTAGTAATTTTTAAAAAACCATAGAATAAATATTTATCACTTATGTTTTCACTTCCCAATGATGCTCCTAGGATGAGTTAAACATATAAATTTTCAGCTACTTAAAAATGGTATATGGTGGGGCCAGGGAGATGGCTCAGTAGGATAAGTGCTTGACTGGCAAACGCAAGGATCTGAGTTCAATCTCCAGTTCCGCCAAAAAAAAAGGTATATGGCATAATATAATCCATAATATCACTAATATTTTTTTGGAACTGGGGATTGAACTCAGGTCCTTGCACTTGCTAGGCAAGCACTTATTCTACTGAGCTATCTTCCCTGCCCTTCACCAATATTGATATATTACATGTTATATAATTTAATATGGCTAAAGAAAAATGAATAAAAAAGTAAAAACCAAAATCAGTATGTTTTACATTCTAATATTTATTACACAATGCTTGAAAAATTCACTAACTGCATCAATGTTTAGAACTAATTTACACTTCCACAGTGTGTGTTGCCTTTACAATTTAGTTTTCATCCTTACATGTTTTGATTTATAATTGCTATGAAAACTTGGTTTGTAATGGTTATGAAAAGTTCTGTAAACAAACCATGATAATGGATATCTGGCCATGAATAAATCATCGCTAAAAGACAGCTAAAAAAACTAACTCTAGCACTAAAATTAATATAGTTTTTATATCGTTTCTCTCATATTAGAAGTTTCAAATTAACAGTTGCTTTTATATCAGCCAAATATTATATTAGATCTAGAATCTATATAGTCACTCATGCAAGAAAGCTAAGATTATGTCCTGAGAAATCCTACATGAAAAGATACTGGTGGTATCATTTAAGATCCAATGGACACAGGTCTACATCTGCAACATCCACTTTAATTGCATATTAAATAACAGTGGAGTAGATCTGAATAAAGCTAGTCAGGGTGAGTAGGTTTGGAACTATTATTAATCAATGAGAGAAACTGAAGGAATATTTTCCTAAATTGCCTTAAACTCTCCTATCCTCAAATGGATTTCCAAAGATCAAGTTACCTTATATGTAGAACCCTATTTGGCTAGGAGTACATCTAAAATTTAAGGTATAATTATTCCCTAATTCTCAAGTAAATGTGTGGGATTCCTATCCACAAGTAATCTGTTCAATATGTCAAACTCTATCAAATTTGATACAAAAGTCAAATGTCAAAGTGCATGTAAATTTTACTGTAGTCTAGCTCTATTTTTGTTGTTGTTAGTTCTGAGAGTTGTGTCACCCCCAACCTTGTTCTATCCTTCTCTGTTTGATATGAAGCAGTACCCAGGGAAGTTGTTTTACTGCTGATCATCTAAGTGAGGATAAACCTCTTAATCTTTCAATTTTCTTGTTACTCTTACCACCAGATCTATCCTATGAGATATGTTCTGAAGGTGTTCTCCATATCTTTTTTTTAATTGTCACTATGTGATTTTTGTGCTAAAAATTTGTAATTCAATGATTTGAATGTTTATGTCTTCTCAGAATTCATTCTTTGAAATCTTACCCCTGTCATAAAAGAAGTGAGGCATTTGGAGTGTTCATTCACCCTGGAAAGCAGAGTCCTCTCATGAATGGGATTAGTGCCCTTATAAAGTAGGCCCCATGGCTTGATTGCCCTCCTACCATTGAAGACAGAGCTAATAGACACCATCTATGAAGCAGGAAGTAAGGCCCCATGAGAAACCAAATTAACAGACATCTGATCTTGAACTTTTTAGGGTCTAGAATTATGAAAAATAAATATTGTTTATAAACATCCTAGTTTTCAGTATATTATATAAAAGCATTAAAATTTTTACCTTCTCTATTTTATTAGTACATGTTTGCAGTATGTTACATTAGCATCCCTTCTGTGGAGTTGGCACATATGCATAAAACATTTAAAATTCCTTTTCTTCCCCCTCCCTTTCTCCTCCATCCATTTCTTGGTGCCTATATTTTTTGTTTTGTTTTGCATGTTTATGCAGAGCATATTGTTACATTCCTTGTGTAGAGGTGGTGGTACACAGAAATTAACATGAATTGATGGAGCAAGAAGTTATTTCATAATAAAAAACATCTGAAGAAAGTCATGATCACCATATCAGCACTGCATACAATTTTCAAGGGTATCCTACAAACAGACAATGAAGTTAACAATGAGAAAAGTCTAGAATGAACATACAATGTACTGTTCAAAGTTCAATAGAAGGGAATGGCATAATATCAGCCAGAGTAATGACAAAGACAAGGATAATGACTGATACCAATTTCCCAATTCAAAGACATAAAGGCTATGTCTTGACCTGCATCTAGAAAGTTCAAGATCAGAATACAAGAAGAAATAAAATACAATGGCATATTACAAACAAGAAATACATTTAATTTATAAAGAAATGCATAAACTAAAATCAGAGGATGGAAAACCATATTCCATGCAATAAGAACTAAGAAAAAGACAAGTGTAATTATGCTATGCTCAAATTGAACTTCAAACCAAAAATAAGGAGACAAAGAAGGTCATTACAGATTAATCAAGGGAACACTCTAAGTTATGGTTTATGTCTAAGTGTTCACCCCACCCAAAACCTCATGCAGTCATGGGGATGGGACTCCTAGGGTTTGAAATTAATTCATGATCAAGATGGGAACATGGGTTTCAGTACTGCTGGGATTATGAGTGTGATTACTACTCCCTTCCAGAGGCAGATGATTGGCATGCAATTTAAGGAAGACAGATTCCTTTCTGTAGCCATTGTAACTACTACTCTTCCCATTTGTTCTCTGTTCCTTGCCAATACCATAAAAAGTTGTTCTTTGCCATGTGCCACTCTGTCTTGGAGCCAGATGAGTACAGACTGAACCCTTCAGTAACTGTGAGCTAAATAAACCTTTTTTTCCTTTATTTTGAGTGCTGGGTATTTGTCCCAGAAATGAGAAGAATAACTGAGACAGAATTTGGTACCAGAAGAGTGGAGCCATTGTTGTGCCTAAACCTGACCATGAGGATTACAAGCTTTTGGGAATGACTTATGGGAAGAGATAGAAAAGGTTCAGAGATGTCTACTTGCAAAGAGCTGGAATAGTTTTGGCAGTTCTGTTTGGGAGATTCTGGTCAAAGCTCAGAAGATCAGAAGGCTGATGGAAAGCCCACCTGTAAAGACCAAGCTGGGGAGGTTTCTGCTAGGAAGAAGGATTGCATTGGTTGTTGGATTGTGGATGATTTGTGTTTTGGCTTAGTAGAAACTTTGTCTAAAGTTTGTTCATGTCCAGAGACTTTGCATGAGACTGAATTTAAGCTTGGCAGACTGATTAATCTAGCAAAAGATATGTCAAAGCAGTAGACTATTGAGGCAGTCACTTGACTGCAATTGGGGGCTTTTAGCCAGATTTATGTTGAGAATCAAGAGCAAAGAGCCCTGGAGGATGATCTAAAATGCTGTGAGTTTGGCCAGAAAGGAAGCTCCAATAAAGCTGTGGAATGCAAAAGGAGAGTTCAGAGGATCTCCATTGCTGAGAAGGAACAAGAGAATGGGAAGGATGGACTGATGGCATCACTGAAGGCAGCAGGTCTCCATCCTTTGCAGCCTCAGAATTGCAAAGATCAGGGACTTTGCCTTGAAGGCAAAACCACAGAGCCCCATGTTCCAGAATGGTGGCAGTGGTGACATCAGGTTCAAAACAGGCACCAGCATGGAGAATTTATTCCTTGGAATCAGGATCAGAGTCCTCAACGATCCAAGCATTCAACCTCTAAAGACAAAAAGAGAAGAAGGCCTGGCTACTGCTTCAGCTAGTAGCAGACCTTGGCACCATCCACGTGGTGTTGCTTTTAAACATATTCAGAATGCAAGAGTTCTGAGATTAAGGAGGCTTCCACCTAAATCTCAGAAAGAAGGCCTTGGAGGCCAGATAGTGTGTGTGCCCCTGAGAGGGCAGGGTGTGAAGCTGTGAGT
>NW_004524592.1:7918274-7925361 GCF_000260255.1 Octodon degus
CTATATAACGAGAAATGTAACTTATGCATCTGATAAGGTGAGTCAAGTACCCTCAGGATTTATCCTGTAACCTTGTACCACAGTTTACAGATCCCTTGTCAGTATCAGCCATATAAGTGACACACAGCCATTACTTGACCAATTTGCTCTCTGTGAAAGCCTGAGAGAATATTTTCTCTCCCTGTGATTCTCCTTAGGCAATCTCTAGGACATCTATCATGTTGCTCTGTGGACCTATAATCTCCTTAATAAGAAAATTTGGGATACAACTAAGTTACATGATGTTACAGTATAGGTTCTGTGTCTTGAGTCTTCACTGACCTTGAAAGGCAAGGGTCAAGTTGTTGGCTGTCCTTGCAGCCCTTTCATTTCTCTAATTTTTGATGTGCAAACTTATGTTGTTAACCCCCCAGAACATAAGCTTATCATTACCCTACAACATATGCAGTTGGGTTTAACCTCACTATCTGTCTGAATATCAAACATTTTAGGCATAACATGGAATAAGTATTTTCAATCAGGTATTGATATGTTGAACTTTAAGTCCCTACAGAATATGGAGAATAAAATTTAAAAAATGAAAAATATTTAAAGAATATGAATAAAAATTGCATAGTTTTACACAGAAATTTAGAAATTTAACCATATACACCATTGTACAAGACAATCCTGTGACTTTTTTGTGCCTTTTTTCCATTTATTACACTTAAAAAAAACCAAACATTTACTTGAGAGACAGTATGCTAATAATTGATATGTCATTACAAGAAGTACCTATTTAGAAGACCAGAATGACAGGCATACCAAGCGTGACCATTCTTTTACACATTGCTATCTTCAGTGCAGTTGCTTGGTTTACAGGTATCAGCATATATAGTTAGTCAGGGTAAGAATCCTACCAATTAACTGCTAGTTTCAAAAACCTGCTGATGTTTCTCAGGATCATTGCCTTACACATGCTGTGCATATAAATGTATGTTTTTGCCCCTGGCATGTTTCCTAGCTTTTCTCCTTGTCCTGTCCTTGTGGTCTAATCCTCAAGTTCTCACTTTTAATTGTGTTATACTTTCTATTTGTATTTCTTCTTTGAGTTCTTATACTAGGGAGACTATATGATATTTACACATGTGTGTCTGGATTATTTCACTTATGAGTATGTCTTGAAGTGAAATCCACTTAAATATAAATACTTCAAGTTCATCATTCTTTCCAGTTGAGTAATAGTCCATGATATAAAAATACCACATCTTTGTCAACCATTCCTAAGGTGATGAGCATCTTGGTTGTTTCCAACATTTGGTTATCACAAATTGTGCTGCTATAAACATTGGTACACATATATGACTATGACATGAAGTTTATAGCTCCTCTGGGAAAATTCCCAGTAGGGGGATAGCTGACTTGAATGGGATTTCCACTCCTAGTTTTTTAAGGAGTCTCCACACTGATTTCCACAATGTTTGCACAAGTCTATATTCACAAAAGCAGTGGAGAAGGTTTCCCTTTTCCCCATAGCCTCTCCAACATTTGTTGTTGGTTGATTTCATTATGATAGCCATTATTTCTGGGGTGAGATGGTATCTCTGTGTTGTTTAAATTTGCATTTCATGGATGGCTAGTGATGTGGAGCATTTTTCATATGTCTATTCGCTTCTTTAATTTCATCCACTGAGAAGTGTATGCTCATCATGGATACCCATTTCTGGATTGGGTCTTTAAATTTAGGGGCTCTAATGTTTTTTAGTTCTTTATAAATTCTAGAGAGCAGACTTTTCTCTGAGTACTTATTTGCCATGATTTTTTCCAAATTTGTGGGTTGTCTATTCACTTTGTTGTTAATTTTTTTTGACCAGCAAAACCTTCTCAATAAGAGGAGGTCCCAGTTGTTAATTCATTCAAGTATTAACCATGTGAATTTATTTTTGTTCATGAACTCTTTGCCTACCTGTATGTCTTCAAGAGTTCCTCCTACTGTCTCTTCGAGGAGATTTAGTGTTTCTGTTTTAATGTTTAGATCTTTAATACATTTTGACTTTAGCTTAGTACAAGGTGATAGACCCGGGTCAAGTTTTAGTTTCTATCATGTAGAGACCCAGTTTTTCCAGCACCATTTGTGGTGCCATCTTTCTTCCAGTAAGAATGTTTGGCCCCTTTGTCAAAGATCAGATGGCTGAGTGTGTTCACAGACTTTTCCACATCTTCTAATCTATGCCATTGATCCTCAAGACTATTTCTGGCCCAATACCATACTGATTTTGTCACAGTAGTCTTGTAGTATAATTTTATGTCAGGAATTTTAATGTCTCATGCCTTCTCTTTTTGGCCAGCATTGCCTTTGCAATTCTAGGTCTTTTCTGGTTCCAAATTAATTTTAGGAATAATTTTTCTATGTCTGGGAGGTATGCTGGTGGTAGTTTGATAGGGATTGCATTAAACTGGTATAACAATTTTGGGAGTATGGTCATCTTCACGATGTTGGTTATTCCTATCTGAGATCAGGGAATATCTTTCCATTGTCTGAAATCTTCTATGATCTCCTTTTTCAATGCAGTGTAATTTTCCATGAAAAGATCTTTGACTTCTTTAGTTAGATGAAATCCAAGGTATTTTATTTACTTCGGTGTTATTATAAATGGTATTGTTTCTCTAATTCTCTCAGTGTGTTTGCTATCTATGTAAAGGAATGTTATTGACTTGTGGGTATTGACTTTGTATCCTGTTATGCTGCTGCATTTTTGTATCAATTCTAGTAGCTTCTTGGTGGAGTTTTTTTGGTCTTCCAAATAAAGTATCATATCACCTGCAAATAATGATAATTTAACTTCTTCTTTAACTATTATTATTCTTTTTATTTCGTTCTCTTGTCTAATGGCTGTAGCTAAAGATTCCAGAACTATATTGAATAGGAGTGGTGATAGAGGACATCCTGGTCTTGTACCAGATCTAAGAGTAAAATATTTCATTTTTTTCCCCATTTAGGATTATGTTAGCCATTGGGTTTTCATAAATGACTTTTACCAGATTGAAGTAGAGGTCATCTATTCCAATTTTCTGTAGGACCTTGAACATGAACGAATGTTGGACTTTGTCAAAGGCATTTTCTGCATCAATTGAGATGATAATGTGGTTTTTAGTTTTTGCTCTATTGATAGTGTATTACATTTACAGATTTTTGAATATTGAACCATCCTTGTATCCTCGGGATGAATCTTACCTGGTCATGGTGTATGATCTTCTTGATGATTTGCTGTATTCTATTTGCTAGGATTTTATTGAGGATGTTTGCATCTAAGTTCACGAGGGAGATTGGCCTATAGTCCTCTTTCTTAGTTGCTTCTTTCCCTGGTTTTGATATCAGTATAATACTTGCCTCCAGGAATGATTTTGGGAGGATTGCTTCCTTTTCAATTTCATAGAAAAGTTTGAGGAGTATAGGGAATACATCTTCTGTAAATTTCTTGTAGAATTCAGCTGTGAATTCATCCGGACCTGGACTTCCTTGTCGGTAGGTTTTTAATTACATCTCGTATTTCATTGGCTGTTATTGGGCTATTGAGAATGATTATATCTTGTTGATTCAACTTTGGTAATTTGTACATTTCTAGGAATCTGTCCATTTCTTCTGTGTCTTTTATTCTGTGAGAGCAGAGATTCTCAAAGTAGCTATTGATCATCTTCTGAATTTCACCCTTTTACTCCCTTTTCATTCCTTATTGCATGTATTTCAATTTTTATTTCCTCCTTTTGTTGAGGTCAGCTAGGGGCTTATCAATTTTATTTAATCTTTAAAAGAGCCAGCTTTTCGATTCCTTAATTCTTCAAACTGTTTTCTTTATCTCAATTGAATTAATTTCTGCTCTATTCTTTATGATTTCTTCCCTTCTTTGGGATCTGGGTTTGGTTTGCTCTTCCTTTTCTAGATGATGGAAGTGCAGCATTAGGGTTTTTATTTGTTCCCTGTCTGTTTTCCTAAGGTGTGACTTCATGGCTATAAATTTCCCTCTGAGAACTGCTTTCATCGTATCCCATAAATTATGATAAGTTGTGCTTGATTTTTCATTGAATTGTAGATATTGTTGAATTTCTTATTTGATTTCATCTGTGACCCATTGGTTGACGAATAGGATGTTGTTTAATTTTCATGTATTTAGGGGTTTTTCTGGTTTCTTTGTTGTTTATTTCCAGTTTCATTGCACTGTGTCAGATAATATGCATGGGATAATTTCTTTTTTCTTGAATATACTTAAGCATGACCTATGGACCAGTATATGGTCTATTTTTGAAAATGACCAATGTGCAGCTAAAAAATGTGTATTCAGCTGTGTTTAGGGGGAACACTTTGTGTATATCCACCAAGTCCATTTTTTTTCCAAGCTCTGGTTCAGTTCTGCTAAAGCTTTGCTAATTTTTGGTGTGGTTGACCTATCTTTTTGGGATAAGGTGGTGTTAAAGTCTCCCGTTAAGACTGTGGCATTGAATATTAGATTTTTCATGTCCATTAAGATTTTTCTTATATAGTTGGATACTCCTGCATTTGGTGCATAAATATTTAAGAGTGTTACCTCATTATCTTGAATTTTTTCCCTAACCAGTATATGGTGTGCTTTTTTATTTCACTTGATCATTCTTGGTTTGAAGTTGAAACTGTCTGAGAACAGGATTGCTAACCTTGCTGTTTTCTGAGCTGATGGGGCATGTAGTATTGTTTTCCATCATGTGATTTTTAGTCTATGAATTTCTTTATGAATTAAGTGTTTCTTGTATATAACAAATTGTTGGATTTTGATTCCAAATCCACTTTGCCAGTCTATTTCTCTTAATTGGTGAATTGAGTCCATTTACACTGATAGTTATAATTAAAATGTGTTGACTTATGATTGACACGTTATTTACCTGTTGTCGTTTACTCCTTTTTCTCCTGTATTTAATTTTTTACCCTATTTAGTGGGTTCCTTCTGTTCTCATTCGTGGAGTTCCGATCATTTTGGTCCCTTTCTAGAACACCTTTCATAAGCCTGTGTAGAATTGGCTTTGTCATCATTAATTTCTTTAGTTGTTCTTTGTCATGGAAGTATTTCACTTCTCCAGCAAATTTGAAAGAGAGTTTTGCAGGGTATAGTAGTCTGGCCTGGAATTTTTTTCATACAGGACTTGAAGTACTCTGCTCCATGCCCTTTTGTCTTTATGGTTTTGAAGAGAAGTCGGCCCTAATTCTTATGGGTTTTCCTTTGAATGTGATCTGCTTCTTTTCTCCAGTGACTTGGAGTGTATTATTCTCATGCTGGATTTCTGGACTCTTCACTATTATATGTCTCAGTATGTTTTTAATTGGTTTAAGTTACTTGGCGTTCTGTATGCTTCAGTTACTTGAATCTCAGATTGTTTCCTCATATTTGGGAAGTTTTTTGCTATTACTTCTGCCCCTACTCTTTTTATATCTTTTGTATTGACTCTTTCTCAATGATGCCTGTTAGTCTCACATTGTTCATCTCCGCATCATCTTGCAGGTGATGGATTATTTTTTTTTTCATGCATCTTAGTTGCTTTTAAGAGATCCTTTCTTACCTTTTCACTAGCTGCACCAGCATATTCAGAATCTGAAACTCTGTCTTCACTTTCATACAAACTGTTTTTCAGGGTTGTGATTGACATTTTAAATTCCTGTATATGTCTTTGACTCTGCTTCATGTGATCTATTTCTTTTCTGTATTGCTCATTCAAGGAATCAGTCATTTTTCTAATCTCCTCTATTTTTATTTATCAATATCTTCTTTAGAGGTAGTTATTAATTCTTTTACAGCAGAGGTTTTTTCAGATTGAGTTTCCTCCATATGTTTCTGCATTTGATTCTTTACTTCAGATGCTAAGAATTCAGAGAATTTTCATTTCAGAAATTCATTCTGCTCTAAGTTCTTCTGTACTACCCTTCTGCTGTTGTTTCTTTTTTAAAATTCATACATTTCAGCTGAGGCAGTGTACTCTGCACTTGTTCTGGGTGGTCTCGAGTCCTGAGATTGCATTTTGCTCCTTCTCTTTGTCATTTCATATAGCACTGACCTCTGAAGTTTGGTGTAGGGCTTTGGTGCAGTTATAACCTTAGCACCTACTGAAATTAGTGTGTGGATCTATTAAATTTGAGTTTATCCAGTTATTCTTGGCTTGGTTCTAGCTGTTGTGTTCAGCTCCTTTTTACTGCAGCCCTTGGAAGTAAACCTGTTGCCCCCCTCTGGCACAACAGTGAACCTGTGGTGCTCTTCTGTTGTGCCGCTGGCCCATGGGGCACAGGAAAGTGCAGAAGCTCTCCCACACACTAGCTGGGCCTGGGCTTGGGCTGGATCTGGCATTTCTGAGAGCATTTCAGAAGTTTTCTTTCACTTGGTGGGCTTGGGGCTGGAGGCTCTAGAGGGGTTGAGGGGTCCTGATGGCGCAGCAGAGGATCTCACTCACATGGTGTGCCTGGGCTTGAGTCTGGAGAGATCCTGCAGGCTCAGGGAAGCCAGAAGCTCTCCCACACACTCACCGGGCCTGAACTGGGCTGGGCTGGATCTGGAGAAATTAATTCATGATCAGGGCTGCGATTACAGGTTTTAGTACTGCTGGGATTATGAGTGTGAGTACTATAGCCATTCTGAAGATTATAGTCTGAATGTAAATTAAATGAGACAGACTTCTTCTCTGTAGCCACTGTTGCTGATTCTCCTCCCTTACTCTCTGCTCATTGCCAGTGCCATGAAAGGTTGCTCTCTGCCATGGGTCAGTCTGCCTTGGGGCCAGCTGAGTATGGACTGAAAACTCATCAGTAACTGTGAGCTAAAAAACCTTTCCTTCCTTAATTTTAAGTGTAAGGTATTTCTCCCAGGAGCAAGAAAGGAGTATTTGACAAAATTCAGCAGCAAGAGAAAACAATTAGAAACTTATATGTACCAAACAACAGAACAGTTAACCTTATAAATCAAATGCTACTGAATATTAAAGGCAAGATAAATATAAACACAATCATAGTGCGGGATCAAGTGACAGTTCCACTACACAAAAATAATAGAGACAAAAATACAAAAACTGATTGAAACTCTCAAAAAAATTGACA
>NW_004524592.1:7932473-7964624 GCF_000260255.1 Octodon degus
AAGTGAACTTATTCCATGCAGATTATCAGGTCAAATACAATGAAATTAGATATGAGTGACAAAGGAAGACACAAAATTATTCAAATTCATAAAAAATAAATAATAAATTTATAGAACTAAATAATAATGCCAGTACAATATTCCAGAACTTATGGAATACAGTAAAGTTAGTCCTAATAATTTGGAGAATCCAGTAGAATTGGATAGAGACACATATGACTTAACAAAGCTGAACAAAATTAAAAACCTTGAGTAATTTAAAGACAGGCAATGAAATTTAAAAACAGTAGAAATCTGTTTCTTTTATGGAATCCTGTTTAGTTAATATGTACTTTTCTGTGGTATCCTGTGAGATTTGTTAATATTTAGTCTTTGCTTCTATCCCTGGATCCAACCACCTCTCTTTAATTCAGATAGTTTGTAGTCTATTTAGCTCAGTACCCGGCTTTTCCAGGAATAAGCCACAGTGTTGTAAATGACTTGGGTAACCCAAATAATGGAATGTAAAGAAACCAGTTTATAGCATCAGCTATATCACCATGACTACAGCAATGAAATCAGCATTGACTGTAGCACAAAACAAATATTGATAAATCCTAATGACCAAGACAGTACCACACTTTATTATAGAAAACATACCTATAATCATAGTATAAATAATAAGAAAACCTACAGTAATATCTACTAAATGTAATACAATTACTAACACTATAAAAGTATTGAACATCAATGGTGCAAATTTAATCAGGTATTTAGAGATTCATAAATCTCAGTAGTTATACAGATAAAGGTAGGGGGGTGCAAGCCAAGAATGAATAAAACAAAATTTGAAAACTTAATCAATGAACTATAAGGAGGAGGAAAAAATGAGGTAGAAGGTACTATTGAGGAGTAAAACAAAATTGAATGTGATAGAGAACAGTTCCAAGAAAGAATGAACAAAAAGAGGAAAATAAATCAAAAACAAGAAAATAAATTTTAAAAATTTGAAAGGGGAAAAGAAGAAGAAGAAGAGCAAACAAAATAAAAGGGGGGAACAAGGGAGGAAAAACTTCCAATGCTTCAAGAAAGTTGATGAAACGTAAAATATACAAAAATTAAAAATGATTAAAAGATTGAGTGAAAGAAAACAATTCCTATAGTGTTGAATTAGACATTTTTTTTTCCTAAAATCTATAGCCAGTCATTTATTCCATGCTTCATTTAGGGCCTATTGTTTTTTGAGGTGATGTTCCTTTTGTTTTTTGAGGCTTTGTCCCTCCCATTTGTTCCTCTTAGACCAGTGATAGTAAAGCTTCTAGAAATCTTATGCCCACATTACAAACCAAACCCCACTTATTTATCAAAAAGTGCCACTACTGCAATTAAACCTGAAAACTGAAGTTTTAGTTTAGGAAAAACAATTCATATATTAACATTTTCTATCATAAAAAATAAAAAAGTAAATAACATAGCAACATAGATGCCAGAAGTTCACCACTTCTGCCCTAGACTGAAGTTACTGTCCATGCCAAAGCATGACCATTGGTGGGGAATGTCATCAGCCGTCTTGCCACTGTGGGCCTCAGGGTGGGTTTCAAGTAGGCTACAATATCTAATGACCACAATTGTTGGTCATGATTGCTTTATTCTCTCCCTGAACATTATAGGTTATTTAATGCAAAAATAAAAAACCCAATATGTAACTAATATTAAGGGATAAGCAATTAGCAATTAATAAATTCAAGAATTTCATATATTCCTCACCACTAACAAGTACGTTCAGAAAAATCTGGTGATTGAAACTATGGAAGAAGTGGTTAAGAATTAATTGATAGGATTCATCTTCAAAAATTCGAAGAGCAAATGTGGCTATATATGTATCCTAACCATTTTGGATACACAGATACAATGATCATTCATCTATATCCTCATTTTTTAGTTCCATCATTTAAATATTATAGGTGTGTAAACTCAGCAAAATATTCCAAGATAGTCCAGTAGTCCATAATAGTATTGGCTCTTCTGTTTCACTGGCAATGTCAGAGATTGTTGACCTGAGTCCCCTACAGCTCAAAATAACAGCATGGCTTTATTTCTTATATTTCATTTTTATACTTTTCTTCTGGGTGGTTAAGACCAAGGTAAAGCAGGACCTATGCAATAAGAGTTGTAGCTTTTGGGTCTGATAAGGTCAGTGAAATCCCCTCAGGATTTATCCTGAGATCCTGTACCTCAGATTGTAGATCCTTTGTCAGTGTCAGCCATGTGGATGAGTCACGGCCATTGCTTGGCCAATGTGCTCTCTGCAAAAGCCTGAGAGAATGTTTTCTCTCCATGTGACTCTCCTTAGGCACACTCTACATCACTGATCTCTTTCCTGTTTGGCTGCATAATTCTCTTAATTCAAGTAATACAGGGATTTGTTCTAATAGTGCTTGTAAATAGGATATCATGTCTACATCTTGTACAACACATAAACACTAGGAAGGAAGTATGCAATGTGTTAAATATTGGAACTGTCTTCCCAATTTGATTTAAAACAGTCTCATTGTTATTTATTTCTCAATAAAATTATGAGAAAAAGCAAAAGGAAAGAGTTACTGAGTTGAGAAGAAGGACAAGAGAGGGAGCAGGGGAAAGAGATTTATCTATGTATATAAGCAGGATGGTTTAGACAACTGTACTGTGCATTTCTGTTGGTCTATGGAAAGGAACAGTTAATGCTTTAAGTGTTTCATCTCCTTTTTTCAATTGTTTATACTTTCTCACTTCTTATACATTTCTCTTTTTTCTTTCTTCCAATTTAATGAGCATATATCTAGTAATATGAATAACTAGTTGGAAGACAGCACTATGTATCACAACAAATGCTGTGAAATTCATATTACTTTGTTAGATGAAATTCTGTATCACTTGTAATTTTTTCTCTTTTAATTCTAATTTGTACTGTCTTTAAAATAAATAAATTATATGAAAAAAAATTTGAAGAGTGACATTGTTATTCACCCTCTCAGAAATCTCCCCATCACTATAAACACATTTGTCTTATTTTATTTGTTTTGTTTTGCAATTTTCTGGAGCAATTCTGGATGTCTTCTTTCATTAATATTTTTACTGGTTGCTATAGTTTGTATCTAGTTGTCCCCTCAAGTCTCATGCAGTCACAGGGTGGCTTTTGGAGTTTATGATTGATTATTAGGGGTGTGAGTCCTGCACACATCATGGAGCAGGTAACCTGTATTACAGTGTAAGGAGGGGAGACAAGCTTGGTATCAGCCACACTGCTTCTGCCTTTGCTCTCTGCTCTTTGCTCATGCCGTAAACAGCTGCCCTCTGCCATGTGCTGCTCTGCTGTGGAACCAGGTGAGTGTGGACTGAAATCTACACTAACTATGTGCTAAGTAAACTTTTCCTTCCCTAATTTTGGGTGTTGGGTATTTTGTCCCACCAATGAGAGATAAGTAACTGAGACACTGGTTGTGAACAAAACATAGTGAATGCTAGAGCTGAGTGCCACACAATGTAAAAACATAAACTTAAAAACAATTTGTGTGCCCTCATCTGCTTTGTTTACTCATTTAAGCACAGTGCAAGTTGTAGCTCTTACCCAAAATAAAAATGGTCTTGAGGAAGGCCAGCCAGATATCTCAGCATACTAAAGCGCCATCTTAGGCAGAGCGCAGCGGCCAGGGTTTGATCCCCAGAGTGCTGTGCCAATCCTTCCCCCAGGGCCTGCTGAGACTGTCATTGAGACTGGGCATGGTGGTGTGCACCTGTAATTGCAGCTCTTGGGAGGCTGAAAGCAGGTGGATCACTATGAGTTCAATCTACATAGTGAGATCCTGTAGACCCTATGTTAAAAAAACAAAATCGTCTTGAAAAGTAAATAAATTTACAATACCAATGTAGCCACTACAATGAAAGTAAGAGCCCTCATGAAAGAAGACCCCCAGAACTGATTTAGAAAGTGGCAGGCTTGATGCGATACATGTGTTCATGTAGGGGAATTTTGAGAGTGGCTAAAGGTGATGTGCCTTTTATTATGATGCATAAGAACTGATCCAATCACCATGTTGTAGACATGCCACCTATATAAATAAGAAAAGTATTACTTCTTCAGACAAATTCATTCTCCTTTCTGGTTTATCTTTCTTCTTTGATATTAAAATTAAGCAACCTTTTGTCCTAAAAGCTGTATATTCTTTGTTTTGAGTTGTCTCGCTCATTACTATATTTGTAGCATACACACAACATGAGTATGGGAGTGTCTTTATACTCTGTATGTGTACTTGGATTAGAGATCTTAGTTTTTCTTAAACACCCCAAAATTATTTAAATACTTTTCTATCATTTCCAACCATATAAGATAGTGTAAATTGTGTTAAAATTGATTTTTTTTCTTTTATCTTGAAGTACTAGACACATAGTCTTCACACTGAGCTATATCTTCACCTAGACTTTTGGTTTTGAGATAGGATCTTACTAACTTGCCCAAGCCGGGTTTAAACTTGTTTCTCTCCTGTTTCTCAGTGTGCTTAAATTACAGGTGTACAGCACCAACATTCAGACTTGATTTCATTTGATTTTGAGCAGAAAAGTACAAGTGCTGCCTAGTAGGTGATGTGTCAGTGAAAAAACTGCCCTTCTAGTTGTTCTCTGAGGGAGAAGCTAAGAATGATTCTCACAGGGTGAAATACCAGATGATACAGTAGGATGTAGCACGGATGTGACAAAGCATAGAAAATTAGGATTTCATAATTTAGGTGAAGAAAACTGGAAGAAATTACCCAGAATCCACATGTATTTGTTCACAGTCAACACCTTGCTTAATCATCTGTAGTAAAGTTAGACACACAGGTACTGCATTTGCTTGAATTAATTTCTTACTTCTATTAGTGGCTAAGAAAGGGATGGAGGAAGACAGCTTTCATTAGTTTGTAATCATCCTTAAAGAACAACCCAGATGAATAGCTGACATCATATTAGGAGCACACAGAATTGGCATATTTGCAGCACAACTTGTGTGCTTGTATTCAATGCCTAGTGCTTTATTTATTTATTGATTTATTTATTTTTATGTATTTAGTACAGGGTCTACAGAGTCTCACTACACAGCTCAGACTCATAGTGATCCTCTTGTTTACAGCCTCCCAAGTGAGCCCCAGAGGTGAGGCTAGCATGGCACTCTGGGATCGAACCTCGGTCCCGTTAGTCCACTGAGCTATCTGGCCCTTCCTAGTGCTTTAAATTTGGTCTGTCTTGCTCTTTGAGACTACTTCCTGTACTTTTTGTGAAGAATCAAGCATTTTAGTTCATTTAATTCAAATTATTAAATAGCTGTGTCATTTTTGGCCCTGCTTTTAGCATAGGAAACAAGATTTTAAAAGAAATAAACCAGAATTCTTAAGCTCTTAATAAACCAAATTATTCAGTAGAGAAAAGTGATGAAAAAGTAAAGGATAAGAACAAATTAGGCCAAACTGACCTTAAATTAGACTTTAATAAAGTAGTTTTTCTGTAAATGGAAGATCTTAATGATAGATAAATGATGCACTCTTTTTGATAAAATCAAGGATAGGTCTCACTTTAATTTCGAAAAGGTCACTGAATTTTATTCACAAGGTACCCTGAAATGTCATTCTTCTTTGTCATATTGGCAAAATTTGGAAGTTTTGACTCATATATTCTTTAAACAGTGAATTTTCTACCTACATTTACTAAAATAACCTAGAATCAAGGTCTTGTATTTAAAAGCTGACTCCAAAATAGGTGCATCAGAAAAGCACAAGTTGGGGCAAGAACACCTTATAGTTAAAACCTAGTAGCATGGTGAAGCTTGTTTAAAATACTATGAAAATAAAAGCTCGATGATGCATCCATTGCAGAATTCAGTAAAAAAAAAGGACAATAATAATTGCAATAGTTTATTATATCACATTTGTTTGTAACTTACAAAAGACACTGAATAAGGTACTTGTTGGTCTCCTTCCTTCAGAAGCTAAGGAATACAAATTTTGATGGTGAAAATTAGTAAACGTAAAGATGAATACAAACATACGCATTGCCTTTCCCTCTATGAAATTCTTTGTTTATTATTTTTAAATTTTTATGTATTTAGTACAGGGCATACAGAGGGTCTCACTATACAGATTGATTGGACTTGTAGTGATTCTCCACCTTTCAGTCTCCCAAGCACTGGGATTACAGGCATGCACCACCACCTCCAGTCTCAGTCAGTCTCAGCATGTTCTGTGGGGCAGGGCCTGTGTGGCACAGGATCGAACCCTGGTCCCTGGGTCTGTCTAAGTAGGTGCTTTAATCCACTGAGCTATCTGGCTGGCCTGACTCTATGAAATTCTTAAGAGACCCGCATAGTGAAAAACAGACTTTAATGGTTTGTATTTAATAAGAAAAGAAACAATTTGGAAAAAATCATTATTTCATACCAACAAAGGAAATAAGGGATCTAGATATCAGTGATAAACTAAAAAAGATAAAGAAATAATGGATCATATAATCAATGGATTAGTATCACTATATCAGAATCCAGTAATTATTTAAACTGTAATAAAAATGAGTTATACCATACATAACATACTACCTGGTTGAAATTTACATTAATCATGAAATAGTCATAGAATAAATAAATAACATGAGTCTGATTAAGTTTCTAGATCAGCATGGTGTATTAGAAATTTTAAGGTGACAGAGATGTATTCCTGTGAGCTACAATATAGAAATTACCTACATTCTCGCACCCTTGAAATGTGGTGATGTCAGTGAGCAATTGAGTTTTTTAATATTCATGTTTTCATTCATTTATGTTTAAACTTGAAAGTCATTTATATTTGGTGGTTAGTGTATTGGACAGTGTAGCTAGACCTAATGTCACACAGGAAACAAAAGGTTATGGTAAATTAAACTATGAAAATCAGTTAGAAAAATCCATGCTATGAAAACTATTAGAGAGAAAATATTCCAGATTATTAATGAAGTAAGTAAAAGGTGGAAAAAACACAGAAGAGAATTAGACAACAAGCATGTTTATTATATGTGATAAGCAAAATAATAATCTCCCAAAATGTCCAGGTCCTCAGAATGTGTGAATAGTTAAACTTGGAAAAACAGAATTTGTGGCATTGTTTAAATGATATGGGGAATCGATCCTGTGCCACTTTGAGATGTGGAAAGTATCCTGGGTTATGGAGTTATGTAGTTGAAACTGATCAGCATAACGCTTTCATAGTGTATAAGCAAAAAAAGTTAGTCTTTTCCTTTAATTTCACACAGAGGAAGGTGTTTTTATCATTCTGGGAACACACTGGCATTTCCACCAAAACTGCAGTCAAAAGTATGTTTGTAAGTGAGAGATAGATTCAAGAGAGTTAGAAGTAGAGATGTAATGAAAGAACCAGATGATGGTGTGATATAGTTGTAGATGAGATTGAAATCGGCAGGGAAGCACAAGCAATAAATTCAGGCAGCTTCTAAAATCTGGAGAAGTCTAAGAAAAAGATGCTTCCCCACAGCTTACAAAAGAGATGATATCCTAGCCAGATTCCAGCTCATTGAGCTCTATTTCAGACTTCTGAACTTCAAAACTGCAAGATTGTAATTTGTATTTTTTTAAGCTACAGAAACAGTGGCAATTTGTTACAGCAGCTGTAAGAAATAATGCAGTAGATATATCCATCAAATACAATTAAAACATACACTAAAATGTATCTAACAATCAACCACTCTTCCTTAAAGAAACCTGCACAAAAGGAATAATGTGGCCTTTCATATCAATGTGGACACCTTTTCAAACTGACTAATAAGCTCTTTATTAGTTAAGAATAGACTTATCCCAGTAAGTCTATCTGTGAGCAGAAACCAATGGAGAAGGCTCACTCAGCCAACAAGCTTCCCCACAACATAACAACCAGTCTGTCAATTCTACTCTGCATGACAGAAAGCCATTAGTCTGCTTGGTGGATTAAACTGATCAGCATAACGCTTTCGTATTGTATAAGCAAAAAAGTCAGACTTTCCTTTAATTTCACACAAGAAAGGTGTTTTTATCATTCTGGGAATACGCTGACATTTACACCAAGACTGCCTTGAGCATCTTTGCTGGACAGCATGCCAGACACACATTAGACATGCAGCACCCATCCAGGTCCATGTATGTTGCACCCTGTGCCCAAACTCCTTCTGTGCTTCAAAACTGCTGTAAATGGAGGTGATTCAAGAAAATTCTAGCCTTCCCCTAATTTCTCTTCTTATTTTTGAATATATTTTTATTATGTTAGGATGTAAAATTAATTGGATACTTGAGTAAGACATTTCTCTAGGAACAAGTTCTTTTATAAGCAATTAGAATTTTTGCTTTTGTAGAGCATGACTGATTAGAAATTTTATTTGTATTAACATGAAATATTAGACATTTTACTTTGACCATGCATACTATTAAATAATTACTTATTTAATGATTATTTAAATACATTTAATGCATTAATTATTTAATTACATTTTACTTTGTCAATGCACATTATTTAATATTTTTAAATCAAATCTAATTCAATTTTATTTTTCTTTTGTTTGTATTTTTCTCCTGGATTGTTTGCTTTGTGAATTGTATTTCAGGGGCACAGAGAAACTTGCTTTTTATTTTCTAAAGTTTTGCTGTAATAAACTGTCAAAGATACATTGCTATAGCTTGAATCTGGACTATACTTAGAGCTTAGTTCCTCTGCTTGGTGTTGTTGAGTATCAGTGTAACCTTTAAGAAATAGGTGATAGTGGAAGGAACTTAAGTTCTTAGAGACCTGCTCTTGAGGGTGACATCAACATGTGGGTGCCTTCCTTTTTTTCTTTTAACTTCATGGCTGGCATGAAGTGAGAAGCTTCCTTTGTCACAAGCTCCTGTTACAATGACGATCTGCCTTTACACAGACCAAAAAGCAATAGAGCAAACAAACATGGACTGAGATCTCTAAACCTATGATCCAAAATAGTATTTCTCATTAGTTTATACCTGTCAGGTATTTTGTTGTTGTGTAATGAAAAGTCTGACTGCCGCCAACTCTAAAGGAAACTGTGTTCCTCTTTTGATAAATCTAGTCAGGTACATAAGAGAATTTTGAAAGAATCCTGTGCCTGAGCTGAGAGCAAGAGGAATAAGGAAAGGTCAGAAGATCCTTCACTTTTCAGCATCAAAGCTTTGGTGTTTGATACACTATGCCATTGGAACTCATTTTCTGAATTCTAATGACATAATGCAGGTTTTTTGTAAAAAAAAAAAAAAAAAAAAGGATTGCATAGAGATGTAAGACCTATTGTTCAAAAACTGAATATGTGCTGGTCCTGAAGCTTAGTGATTGAAGGGCCATTAGATTGCTGACACTCTGTGAAAATGGTATTGGTCAAACTTTGCCCTGGATGTATACAAAACTTCACGAGAGGACTCCCTGCTTTGTTAATTGGTGAAAGTCACATTGCTTATTCTGTATTCCAGGCTTAACAGTACATATGTTATCGATTGTAAAGTTTCCTTGTCTTTATATTTCTGTGGAGCATTTTCTTATTTGGTTAGGTTTTTATATGTCATAGCTTCTGCCTTTCCTAGAAGATCATTTACCAATTTAAAAATGGTACTATAATTATCATGTTGATTTTTTCTTGGTATGTGATTTTAAATAACACATTGTTTTTGACAATTTTTTTTTCAGAACCAGGGATTGAACTCAGGTCCTTGTGCTTGCCAGGGAAGCGCTTTATTCCACTGACCCATCTCCCCGGCCCCTTATAACACATTGTTTTAAAGTAACAGTAACCACTAGTATTAGAAAATTCTTTCTTATAAAAATCAATGCATGTAAGGAGAAATTTGCAAAATTTAGCAGACACACTACCTAACATTCCATATCAGCTTTTTGTTATGAAGCCCATAGTCTTTCAAAGCTTTCTTAATCTTCTGAAACCAATATTTTTTTTCCTTCTCTCTTCTTTTTAGCCTTGCTTAACATTCAAAATGAGCTTTCTTCTCCACCCATATTCTGAAATTACTAGGCTAGAAGACAGCTGTATAAGAATTGAGAGTTTTCTTGGTTTGATACAAGTTTTATAATTAAGAATTTTTCAACATTAACAAGTCAGAAATGTGACATAGAGGAAACCTGACTGGATTTTGCTACACATTTGCTCACTGTCCTGAACTGCAGATCTGAAGACTTTCAAAGAGTCATAATTCTCTTCAGAAGGAAAGTTATTGGGAGCAACAGGTAGCAAAAATTACTAACCTAATTATGAAAAAGAGAAAAGAGGCAGGATACTGTTTGGCTTTCTTTCAGTGTTTTATTGAGTTTAGGCACTAGATTGAACAATTAAAATAAAATTCAAAAAAATACTTCAAACAGTATGTTGTATAGTTCCTAGTAGCTGGAATTAAGAAAGTTATGCTTTTTATTTTTATAAGTTCTTTAAGCTTCAATTACTAAATATAGTAAAAAAAATAAATTGAAATGATAAACTGACAATTTATAAAATATTCAGTGCGCTTTCTGGTATTTTCAAAGAGCATTGCAAGTTAAATATATTAGAAGTAAGTATGATCGTGTCTTTAGATAAATCAAGTGGTCATTCAAATAAAAACAAGATTAAAATTCCCCCAAGAATTGCCCGTGTATAAAATTATGTGATGATCAACTTTAATTGGGTCAATTTGATTGTTTTAAAAATTGCTAGGGGGCTAGCAATTCTAGGTGTACCTCACCTATGTCACATTTCTGACTTGTTAGTGTTGAAAAATTCTTAATTATAAAACTTGTATCAAACCAAGAATTAAAGCTCATTCTAGGTGTACCTCAGTGGGTCATGGGGGTGTAACCTGGACTATAAACAGAACTCTGGCTCCTTCCTCTCTAGAACTGCTGTCCTGTTCTGCTTTCTAGTTAGCATCACTAAAAATCTTTGCTCCTTCACACCATTCTGCCATGATGTTTCTACCTGGAAACCAGTAGATTATGCACTGAATCCCCTGAGACTGAACAAAAATTAACTTCTCCTTCTTAAAGTTGTGAATTCCAGGATACTGTGTCCCAGGCACAAAAAAAACTGACTAAGCAGGTTAATTCCATATCTCAACTCAAAAGTTTATTCATTAGGAGAAAGAATATGTTCCACATTTACTAAGACACTAAAGGAAACTATTCAAAATCTATCCAGTGCTGCTGATTCCAAAGCAGATATTGTCTGAAATGTTCCTGAAATTCGCATTCCAAAGAGATGTAGCACACAATATGGATAGGAAACAGTGCATTGAAATGTTTTTGCATCTACAATTAAAACTCACCAACTAAGTATCAGAGATCTCAGTTTAAAAGTATAAAGTTTTGTGAGAAACAGGAGGAACACGTATTAGATTATAGTAGGAAAGAATAAAACAGAGCTCTTACATGTTTGAAAGTCTTACTTCCATGCATTGATTTTTTTTTTCACAATGAAAATGTTGATCTTAAATGTCAGTGAAATTTCAAGGGACTTCAAATATCTTAAAATGATCTTGACCAAAGAACTAATATGGGAGACTCACTTGCCTCCATTTCAAATCTTACTACAAAGTTGCAATAATCTAAATAAGGCTGGCTATCATGGCACATGCCTGTAATTCCAGAATTCAGGAGTCTGTGGCAGGAGGATCTCTGCAGATTCAAGACTAGCCTAAGCTAAATAAGAAAACCTTGAGTCAAACAAAACAAAATGACAAAGCAAACAAAACTATAGTCCTTGCCCAAGATAAGCATAAGGGTGAAGGTGATAATTGCAAGTTCAGAAATAATCCCATGCCTCTATGTTCAATTGATTTAAAAAATGGTGCCAAGCCAGGGATATACTGAGTGGCAGAGCACATGCCTGGCAAGCTCAAGTCCTGAGTTTGAATTCCTGTACAAAAAAAAATGGTGCTAGAGTGAAAAAAGTTTTGTCATAAATGGTGGTGGGACTTGTTAAAAACAAGGAAAATGGGCCCTACTGAATATTGCATATGGAAAGTAATCCAACATGTGTCAAGACTTAAGTTTAAGAGCTAACATCATGAAACTCAGACCAACCGTTAAGTTTAAACATTAATGACCGGGGCTGGTGAGATGGCTCAGTGGTCTAAAGCACCTACTTGGAACAAGCTTAGCAAAGCACAGGGACCGCGGTTCAATCCCCCAGCACCACATGCCAGCCAGCCCCGCCCCCTGGTGGGCTGAGCTGGCCACACACACACACACACACACACACACACACACACAAATAAATAAAAAAATAAATGAAATAAATTGCGGGTCTATTCTTAAAAAAAATAAAAAAATAAAAAACATTAATGACCTTTAATTTGGCAAAAGAGTCTAAGATATGACAATAAAGTTCTTTCAACAATTAATTTTCTGAGCTTGAGATACAAAATAAAATAATCAAGCTGTGTGGTCCTTGAAATGCTGACGATATATACTTAATTGTGAAGTTCAAAATTCAACAAATGACTAACTGGTCTACATAACTATGTAGGCAGGGAAGAAACAAATGCAAAAATCTCTCCTAGTAGAAGTCTACTATAGGACTCTTCTTTGCCTTCTGTTTGTTACTATATATTGCAATAACAGATTTCCCTGTTCTGATGTAATTTCCCGATGACGCTCATTTCCTGATGACGCTACTTCACCACTGCAGGAAAACCACAACAGCCAGGGCACTGTCAATTGGACTGCAGATGACATTGTCAAAGGCATAATTCATTTACCCACCTGAGTACTGCTGACATTTCTAGAATCGATTGGTGTGTACTTATGTTCCTATTGTCACAATAGAAAGAGAAATAGAGCCTACTCTACCACTGTGTATTACAAAACTACGTCTTGGCTCCTGCTTCATTTTAATTTGAAGGAGAAAAACACAGCATACATAAATTAATATTTGAATTATTCTGCTAACTGAATTGAGCCAGGCCATTGAGATTTAATTGATATGACAATTCACTGAAAGTTAGATTGATGAATGTGGTTAGGAACATTAAATATAGTGAAAAAGAAAGTAGAAATACTGAAACATGAAGAAGTCCAAAGTTCTGTTAAAATATCTATAAACCTGGACAACTTTGGGGAAATTTTAAACTTGTCATTGCAAACCTGTCTTTAATTTTAAGCAACTTGAGGGCAAGGATGACTAACAGTTTAGCGGGTATTCTCTATCACCTTTAGAAAACTTCAGAAATATGAGCTTGCTAACTGAAAAGTGAGATAAGCAGAGGCTGTTTAAAGACAGGACACTCTTTACTCTCTGAAATAAGAAGCTCAGATTTCAGAAATAGAGGCATACCATTTCTGGGCCCCACCGCGGTGGACGTTTGGAGAGCACCAGGTCTGAGGCCGGCGAGGCCCGGAGGTACTGCCTGCTCTCACTTTGCAGGTTGCTCTTTGTCCCCTAACTGTGTCCACCAATGAGAATGCTAATGGTAATTCACCAACTGCCTGACTGAATAGATCCAAGAACAAGGGAAAAGACAGTACAGACATGAGGCAGCGGCGAATAAAGTTAACATAGAGCTGAGGAAAGCTAAAAAGGATGACCAGATGCTGAAAAGGAGAAATGTAAGCTCGTTTCCTGATGACACTACTTCACCACTGCAGGAAAACCGCAACAGCCAGGGCACTGTGAACTAATTGGACTGCAGACGACATTATCAAAGGCATAAGCGGCAACAATCTGGGAAGCCAGCTGCAAGCTACTCAAGCTGCTAGGAACTGCTTTCTCGGGAAAAATAACCTCCTGTAGACCACGTAATCCAGGCTGGTTTGATTCCAAAGTTTGTCCTTCCTGGGCAGAACTGACTGTATTCCCATCTAGTTTGAGTCTGCTTGGGTACTCACTAACATTGCTTCTGTGTCGTCAGAACAGACAAAGACCATGGTGGACAGAATGGCCATCTGGCTCTTATTTCCCTCTTGGCATCTCCCCATTCTCATGTCAGTGAGTAAGCTGTCTGGCACTGGGAAACATTGCAGGTGATGGTTCCATTTTCTTTTTCTTTTTTTACATAAGAGAAGGTAAATCTTTATTATTATTATTTTTATCTTTTTTCCCATAATTTTATTGAGAAACAAATAGCAATGAGACAGTTTCAAACCAAATTGGTACGACAGATTCAATAATTAACACATTGCATACATTCTTCCTAGTGGTTAATTGTTGTACCAGATGCTGACATGATATCCTATTTACAAACATTATTAGAACAAATCCCTCTATTCATTAAGAGAATGGAACTATATATCTATCCTAACCATTTTGAATGCACAATACAAAATGGACATTCATCTGTATCCCCTTTTTTTGTTAAATTCTGTTATTTGAATACTATAGGTGTGTTAACTCAGCAAAATATTATAGAAGAGTCCCATAGTCCAAAACAGTATTGGGTCTTCCGCTTGACTGGCAATGTCAGAAATTGTTGACCTGTGTCCCCTACAGCTCAACATAACAGCATGGCTTTACTTCTTATACTTCGTTTTAATACTTTTCTGCTGGATAGTTAAGACCAAGGTAAAGCAGGACCTATGCAAGAAGAGTTGTAGCTTTTGGGTCTGATAAGGTCAATGAAATCCCCTCAGGATTTATCCTGAGACCCTGTACCTCAGATTGTAGAATGGTTCAGTTTTCTGAGACTTGCTTATCAAATACAGTGCAATTGACCCACTCTTGGCTCTTCTTGCAGTCCCTGTTATGTCATCTTTAGCATGTGGTTACTTATGCAACCTTACATGGGCCCTTTCCAACTTTTGCCTCAACCAGAATCCTGTGCCCCCACTGGATGCTGTTGAGCAAGTTCTCCCTAGTTTGATAGGTCTCCTGCATCACAGTGATCTTGAAGTATTAGTGGATATCTGCTGGGCTATTTCCTACTGCATTGATGGTTCAAATGAATGTATAGAAATGGTCATAAAAATGGGAGTTGTGTCCCATCTGGTGAAGCTTCTGGGATCAGGTGAACTGCTCATTATGACTCCCATACTGAGACCCATAGGGAATATCATCACTAGAACAGATGAACAGACTCAGATTGTGAGAGAAGCAGGAATGCTTGCTGTCTTTCCCAGCCGGCTCATTCACCCCAAGACAAAAATTCAGTAGGAAGCTATATGGACAATGTCAAACATCACAGCTGACTAGCAGGACCAGATCCAGCAAGTTGTGAATCATGGATTAGTCCCATCCCTCATCAGTGTTCTCTCTAAGGTAGACTTTATGACACATAAGGAAGCTGTGTGGGTCATGATCAACTATACAAGCGGGAGGACAGTGGAACAAATTGTATTCATTGTTCATTGTAGTATAATAGACTACTGACAAACCTCTTAACTGTGAAAGATATGAAAGTTATTCTTGTTATTCTGGATGCTATTACAAATATCTTTCAGGCTTCTGAGAAACTAGATGAAACAGAGAAGCTTAGTATAATGATTGAAGAATGTGGAGGCTTGGAAAAGACTGAAGCTCTGCAGAACCATGAAAATGAGTCTGTGTTCAAGGCCTCATTAAACTTGATTGAGAAGTATTTCTCAGTGGAGGAAGAAGATCAAAATGTTGTGCCAGACACTACCGCTGAAGCCTATATCTTCTAAGTGTAGGATGGGGCTCCCCATACACTTAACTTCTAGGTACACAGCCGAAGGATGCACCAGTTTCTGTTGTGTACTATGGTCCATATAAGTTTGTCTTTCTCTACTAAGAACTCCTTTTTTTAAAAAAAATATGTGGTTTGTCATTGCAGCACACTTTACAACAAGACTATATTTGAGCAGTTCCAAACTGTATATACTGTATGATGCTTATCCTCTAAAAGGGTTTCTTATTTCTATGTGGAATTTCCTATTTTTCAATGTCCTGTAAATAAAGATTAAATTCCACCCTGTGCTTTAAAAATTTTTCAGAAATAATAAGGAAAGAGAAAAAAATGAAAGCTAGTAAATGTTACATTCACCTTGGGCACCTATATTCTACAAATATCAAATGTCTCACTTAAGAGGAATGTCTTTTTAATTTTATTTCATTTTTAATTTTTTTGTATTTTAGGGAAGGGTCTACAGGGTGTTCAGGGTCTCACTACTAGATCAGACTAGTAGTGATCCACCTGTTTACAGCCTTCTAATAGCTGAGATTACAGGTGCATGCCACCACACCCAGTCTCAATTGCCCTCTTAGTGCAGACCAGCGGGTGAGGCTGGCATGGCAGGCCAGAGGATTGCAACCCCAGCCCCTGCACCTGCTTTCAGGTGCTTTCACCTGCTGAGCTATTTGCCCAGCCCTAGGAATGTCTTTTTTTAAATGTATTTAGTACAGGGTCTGCAGGGTCTCATTATACAGATTGGACTCCTAGTAGTCCTCCTGTTTTCAGCTTCCTAAGCACTAGGCTTACAGGCACAACCATATCCAGTATAAGAGGAATGTCTTAATAATAAATGGCAAACAGCTTGCAGTTAAATTGCTAGGAAATTTGTAGGAAAACTATGGCTTTCCCATGTTTCCTTTCAATTTTCAGTTCTATCTAATTAAAAATACTATTTTGTCCCTAGAAAGATTCTATAATTGCTAACTTGCTATTTTATTGTCTACTCTGCAAATTTGTAATAATTATATTTCAATACTTTAGATGTGGTGTAAGCATCTGTATCATTATACCATTGTATCAATGTGTCCTCTTTTTTCTTTAAGGGAGAAAAGTTTTGTTTTGGTTTGTCATTGTAGTGAGTTACATAGGCAACTGGCTCCAAGGCCAGATGACATGGAAGAAAAAAAGTAACCCATAGCAGGGTGCAGCAAGGAAGCAGAAAGACAGTGTGACAGTAAGAGTAGAAAAGAGATAAATATGTCCAGGCTGTGCTGCAATGGAACGTCTTATAAGATGTGGATTATTCACTTATGCATTAATCAAATATGTGAATTTTTCCCATGCTAAACCATACAAAACACATCCATAAATCAAATACAATAC
Source organism: Octodon degus (assembly GCF_000260255.1). Classification (NCBI taxonomy): domain Eukaryota; kingdom Metazoa; phylum Chordata; class Mammalia; order Rodentia; family Octodontidae; genus Octodon; species Octodon degus. The sequence goes on from NW_004524592.1 coordinate 7,949,473, forward strand.
TTTTTCTCAGCAAGTATATTTAGAAACTTATACATGTTCATGTCTTTCTCAACTTCCAAAAGCAGTAGAATAAACTTAGGCAGATGTATAAGCTGTAATCTCTGGCATATTTAGGTAAATTAGATACAAATAATCATTGAGGTGTACATGGTAGATAAAGCTGTATATGTTTTTTACAAAAACTTGCAATTGCACATGTGTTTATTTATTTTTTATTAGTTTTCTTGAGAAAGTAATAGCAAAGAGACAGTTTCAAAACAGGTTAGTAGGACAGTTACAATAATACATTGCATATTGTCCTGTTTGTAGTATTCAGAATACAACATGCAGAAATGGTATCTTGTCTAAACAATGTTATTATAAATCTTTCTTCTCATTCAACTAAGAGAAAATAGCTGTATATATATCCTACTTTGTATACGCATACATATATATTTTTTCACTACAAAATGGTCCTTCATTTGTATCTCCTGTTTTTGTTTAGTTTTGTCAAAGATGGGTGTTTCATTGCCAATCATATATTGTAGGTGCATGAATTCAGCAAAATAACCCAATATAGTCAATACCCCATAATACTAGTGTGTTATTCACAGAACTGGCAAAGTCAGAAGTTGTAGACTTAAGCCTTTTGCAGCTTAGCATATTAATATGACTTTCCTTTTTATACCTTGTTTTTATACCATTCTGCTGGATGGTTAGGACCAAAATAAAGACCTATATAACAAAAAATGTAACTTTTGTATCTGACAAGTCAGTCAAATCCCCTCAGGATTTACTCTAAAAACCTGTACTGCAGTTTGTAGATCCTTTGTCACTGTCAGCCATGTGAATGAGTCATGGCCATTGCTTGACCAATTTGCTTTCTATGAAAGCATAAGAGAATGTTTTCTCTCCAGGAGACTCTGATTAGGCACACTTTACGTTATTGATCACTTTCCTCTGTGGCCCCATAATCTCATTGAACAGAAAATTTGGGACACCACTGAGCTACAGGATGTTACAGTACAGATTCTCTTATGTCCTGAGTCCTCACAGACCTATAACGGCTAGGGCCAAAATATTGGATATCCTTGTAGTTCTTCTTTTTCTTTAACTTTGTGGTCTGCAAGCTTAAGTTGTTAACCTTCCAGAAGAAAAGCTTAATGATACTATTACCCTATAACATAGGCAGTTGAGCTTAACATCACTTTCTGTCTGAATATCAAATGTCTTAGATATAACACAGAACAGGTATTTTCCAACAATCATTGATATGCTAAAGTATAAATCCTGTAGAATGTGAAAAAAATAAAAAATAGTATAAAAAATAAAAATAAACAATTACAAGTTTTTACACTGAAATTTAGAAATCTAACCATATACATCATTGTAGCATGAGAATCGTATGACTTTTTTCTTGTCTCTTATTTTCATTTATTACTTTTTTAAAATGAACATTTACTAGAGAGACAGTATAGCAGTAATTGGTATGACATGAAAAACAGTATGTATTTGGAGACCAGAATGACAAACATTCCAAGCATGACCGTGGTATTACACATTGCTTATCTTCAGTACAGTTCTTAGTTCACAGGTATCAGCATGTGTAGTTAGTCAGTGTGAGAATCCTACCAATTAACTGTTAGTTTCAAAAACCTGATGAAGATTCTCAAGATCATTGCCTTAACTGTCATGTGTATATAAATGTATGTTTTTGCCCCTGCCGTGTTTCCTAGGTTTTCTCCTTGCCCTCTCTTTGTTGTTTCATCCTTAAGTTCTCACTTTCCATTTAATTGTGTTCTATTTTTCTTTCTTCTTTTGAGTTCTTACACTAGGAAGATAATATGATATTTGCACATGAGGGTCTGGTTTATTTCACTTATGGGTATATCCTCAAGTTGCATCCATTATATATGAAGGCTTCAAGTTTATTATTTCTTATAACTGAGTAATATGCCATTGTATAAAAACACCAAAAATCTTTCATCCATTCCTCAGGTGACAGGCATCTTCGTTTCTTCCAAGATTTGGCTATCATAAATTGTGCTACTATAAACATAGGTGCACATATATCACTATGATATAATGTTTTCAGTTCTGTGAAAATTTCCATTAGGTGAATAGCTGGTTTGAATGGGATTTCCAGTCCTAGTTTTTTAAGGAGTCTCCACATAATGGTTGCACCACTCTACATTCCCACCAGCAGTGGAGAAGGGTTCCTTTCCCCTTGCAACCTGTCCAACATTTGTTGTTGGTTGATTTCTTTATGATAGCCATTCTTTCTGGAGTGATATGGTATCTCGGTGCTATTTTAATTTGCATTTAATGGATGGCAAATGATGTGTACATTTTTTCATGTATTTATTAGCTTCTAGAATTTCTTCCTTTGAGAAGTATGTGTTCATCTCAGATGCCAAATTCTGGATTTGGTTTTTAAGTTTTGGGTCCCTAACGCTTTTTAGTTCTTTATAAATTCAAGAGAGAAGACCTTTGTCTGAGTGCTTGCTAGTTAAGATATTTTACTAAATTTGTGGGTTGTCTTTTCACTTTGTTGTAAATTTCTTTTGATGTGCAAAATCTTCTCAGTAACAAGAAGTTGCAGTTGCTAATTCTTTCAAGTGCTATCAGGGCAGTTTGATTTTTGTCAGTGAACTGTTTCCTACCCCTATGTCTTGAAGATTTTCTCCTACTTTCTCTTCAAGGAGATTTAGTGTTTCTGTTTTAATGTTTAGATCTTTAATCCATTTAATTTTAGTTTAGTTCATGGTTATAAACCCATGTCAAGCTTTAGTTTTTGGCATGTTGGAGAACCAGTTTTTTCAGCACCATTTCTTAAAGAAGCTATCTTTCTTCCAGTGGGCATATTTGGCCCCTTTGTCGAAGATAATATGGCTGAGTGTGTTTGTAGTTGCTTTTGCATCTTCTAATCTATTCCATTGATCCTCAGATCTATTTTGTTGCCAATACCATACCAATTTTATCACAGTGGCTTTGTAGTATACTTTCAAGTCAGTAATTGCAATGCCACGTGCCTTGTCTTTGTTGCCCAGGATTGCCTTTGCTATTTTAGATCTTTTCTGGTTCCAAATAAATTTTAGGGATGATTTCTCTACTTCTGGGAGGTATGTTGTTGGTATTTTGATTGGGATTGATTAAACTGGTATAACAATTTTGGGAGTATGGCCATCTTCTCAATGTTGGCTCTTCTTATCTAGGAGCAGGGAATATCTTTCTATTTTCTGAAATCCTCTACAATCTCTTTTTTTCAGAGTACTGTAATTTTCATTGAATAGATCTTTCAGTCCTTCAGAGAGATTAATTCCTAAGTATTTCATTTTCCATGGTGCTATTGTAAAAGATATTAATTCTCTAATTTCCCTCTCAGTGTGTTTGTTGTCTTGGTAGAGTAATGCTATTGGCTTTTGGGTATTAACTTTGTATCCTGCTATGCTGCTGAATTTCTGTACCAATTCTATTTGCTTCTTGATGGAGTTTTTTGGGTCTTCTAAGGAAAGTATCATGCCATCTGCAAATAATGGTAGTTTAACTTCTTCTTTACCTATTTTTAGTCCTTTTATTTCTCTCTCTTGTCTAATGGCTCTAGCTAATGATTCCAGAACTGTATTGAACAGGAGTGGTGATAGAGGACATCCTTGTCTTGTACCAGATCTGAGAGTAAAATATTTCAGTTTTCCCAATTTAGAAATATGTTAGCCATTAGGTTGTCATAGTTGACTCATTAGGTTGTGGTAGAAGCCTTCTGTTTCAATTTTCTCTAGGACTTTGAACATGATTGAGTGTTGGATTTGTCAAAAGCCTTTTCTGCATCAATTGAGATGAGCATGTGGTTTTTAGTTTTCACTCTATTGATATAATGTATTACATTTATTGATTTGCATATGTTGAACCATCCTTGCATCCCTAGGATGAATCCTACCTGGTCATGTTGTATAAACTTCCTGATGATTTGCTGTATTCTATTTGATAGGATTTTATTGAGGATTTTTTATCTATCTTCATGATAAAGATTGGCCTGTAGCTCTCTTTTTTAGTAGTGTATTTCTCTGGTTTTGGTATCAATATAATATCTGTCTCCTTGAATGATTTTGGGAGGATTGTTTTCTTTTCAATTTTATTGAAGAGTTTGAGAAGTAGAGGGACTATATCTAAAAGCACAAGTTCCTGAGTTCAATCGCCCATACAGCAAAAATAAATAAACAAATAAAATTAAAAATCAAGATTTTCCCCACTGTTATTACACAATTTGAAGAAGATACTACAAAGTATATTTGTAGTATACTTTCAAGTCAGTATACTACAAATATACTGACTTGAATTCAAGTACACAGGTGGTTACTTGAATTTTGAGGGATAATAGAGGAGAGTACATAAGAGACAACAAAGTCTGTTCACAGAAATTATAGTACAAAAACTTTCCAAGTGTAGTGATAAAATCTCGAAATACTGGTAAGTGAGGCTTATTCTATGCCAAACTACTAAGGACATTTCATAGTTAAAATCCCAGTAGTATAATGCAAAAAACAGTCTTAAAACCTGTCAACAAAAGTAAAAAACAAAAACAAAAAACCTCCCCACAGTAGGATTACAGTAGATTTTTTAAAAACAGACTTTATAAAGGTTAGAGGCACTTACAGTGAGTTGGTTCAAACCCTAAAGGAAACCAACTTTCTAAGAAACACCAAACAGGCACTTCAAGAAATACTCAGTAATAACTCTTATGCTCATCTTTGTCTACCTCTCTGAGGACTTCAACATCGCTGAAAATGCTTCTCCTGTGTTCAGCATTGCATCCTTCTGTCAGATGTTCCTCCCTTGCATTCTCTGGCAGCTGACCAAGATGCACACAGTAAGCCAACAGGATCACAACTCCTACAATTGTAAACAGTACCTCTTCATCATTAACTTCATCATCATTTCATCTCTGGCCATTTACTTTCAGCCCAACTTGTATCATGAGCCTGGAGTTTACCCCATCTTTGCCATTCTGCAGGATGTCATTGTAAGCAAAATGGTTCTTCACCTGACAGCCTGGTGGGATTTGGGGAGCAAAGAGCTGGTCATAATTTCTCAAGAAAAGCAATTCTAAACCTCCCTACTGCTGGAGCAGAGTGTACTGTTTACAAACAAGAAACAACTTTGCCCTTCCTCATCTCGCTGAATAATCTCTGGGCCCTTTTGAAGTTGGAGTAGGAAAAAGGGCAGATGGTGATAGGACAAGGTTGACTCCAGTAATGCTGGTTTCTTTTCCCCAACCCTCTCAGAGAAACAGGGACCTTAGAGAAACTTCACACTTAAGCAAGAGGCCTGCCCAGCCCTTAGGCTCTTGGCCATCAGCCAGGTTTTGGCCCTTCTATACTCTCCTCACTGAGGTCAGCGACTGCTGAGCCATGGCTGTAACCAGAAAAGTGCAGTCATTTCTTTCCAGATCACTCACTTGCCTAACTTGTCTAACAATTCACTGTGCACATTCAGGCCTGTGGTTGTGATCCTTTCTTGAGTTTCTAATTTTGACCTTACTTCTTTGAACTGATTTGATCCCTAGAGTGTGTACTTTTCCCTATTTGAGTCTCAGTGTATCCAGATGCATGATGCAGGCTGGTGTGCTGTATGACTTGCAAGGTTCTGTCAGGGTAGGTCACATGCCACCTGATGGATGTAGTGTTCTATACATAAAGAATGACACACTTGAGGAAAAGCACCATCCTGGCATGTGTTTCCTTTCACTTCTGAAGTCACTGGATTATAGACCTTGGAGTGAAGGGGTGAGAGACATAGCTTCCTACAATGGGCTCCTTGAAGTCTCACCATCTTCCCTGGTGCCCCAAACCCTGAGCTCTTTCAGTTGCACTTTTCATTTCAAATGAAAATAAATTTTTGGGTGACCAGGTAGCTCAGTTCACTAAAGCACCTGCTTTAGCAGAATGCAGTGGCTGGGGTTCGATCCCCAGCATGCCATGCTGCCTTCACCCCTGGAGTGTGCTGAGATGGTGATTGAGACGGCATGATGGCTTGCACCTGTAATACCAGCACATGGAGGACTGAAAAGAGGATAATTATTATGAGTCCGATCTGTGTAGTGAGACTGTAGAACCTGTACTACATACATAAGAAAATGAAAATAAATTTTTGTATTTTAAACAACAAAGAAAAACCAAACAGACAAACAAACAAAAGAACCCAAGGGATTGAAAACAATGTTCTGTGTACCAGGACCCTCAAAACAAGGAGATGGAAATTTCGTTCTTACACAAAGTGAGCTTCAAGCAAAAAACAATTAGAAGAGACAAAGAAAGTCACTACACACAAGTTATGGGAGCAGGTGAACAATGATATAACAATTATAAATATATATGCATTGAGTTTCAGTGCACCTAACTTCATAGAACAAAGACTGCCAGTTAAAAAGATCAAACAGCAACAGAACCATAGTAGATGTCCTGAATACCTCACTTTCACAAATAGGTCAACTACACAAAAATCTTGAAAAGAAATGTCAGAAATGAAGCACAACTTTGAACAAACGAATGTAATAGATATGCTCAGAGTGTTCTGTCCAACTACAACAAAATATGCAATTTTAAGGAGCACCTGGAAAATAAAACACAACCTACTTTATAAAGACGACTTAAATAATGCAAAATAATAAAAATCATTCCACATACACTATCAAATAATAGCGCATGAAAACTACAAAATATTATAGCAAAAACCACACAAATTTTACAAATATCTGGACATAAATAACACATTCATGAACCCCAATGGTCATGGGAGAAATCAAGGAAAAACTAAGATAGTTCATTAAATTAAATGATAATGCAGTAAAACATACCAGAACTAGAAAATAAATAAGATGGGAAAGTTGTTGGTCAAACTTTTCAAATAATGGAAGAAAAATTATCTAGCTGCACTTAGAATGACAAGGTGAAATCCTAATGGACACCCCCAAAATCCAGAAGATCATTAGTAACTACTGCAAAACTTTTACTCCAACAAATTTGAAAAATACTGAAGAAAAAGAGAAATTTCTAAACACATCTGAATAACCAAAACTGAAGCAAGGAAACACAAAATTTCTGAACAATCCAATAACAGACAACAAAATTCATGTAGAAAAATAAAAAATGTTACCAACTAAGAAAAGCTACAGACCTTCAGAAAGAAGGTAATGCCAATTTGCCTTAAGTGTATCAATGAAACTGAAAGGGAATAAGTACTTCCAAACTCATGATTGTATCAATGAAACTGAAAGACAATAAGTACTTCCAAACTCATTCCTGCAAATTGGCATTACCCTGATTCCAAACTCAGACAAGGACCTAACAAAAAAAGACAGGCCAGTCTGTTTAATGAATATGGATGCAAAATCTTAAAAATAAAGGTAGACATGATATAATGATCATCAGAAAGATCATACATCATGACCAAGTAGGCTTCTTCACAAGGATGCAAGGGTGGTTCCACATATGCATATCAACATATAATATTCCACATAAGCACAAGCAAGGCCAATATTACAATGGGTGTCTCAATACATGCAGAAAAAGCTTTTGACCATATTCAACATGAATTCATGTATAATCCCTGAAGGACATAGATAAGGATGAACCCTATCTCAATCTGAAAGAAAAACCATTTATCACAAACCAATGACTAACATTGTATTTTAATAGGAAAAATGGAAAACGTTCTCTAAACTCAGCAACAAGACACTAATATACTAACATTAGTACTCTTGCTCAGTATAGTACTGAAAATATTAGCTGAAGAAATCAGGCAAGAGGAATAAATATATATATTATATATATAGGAAAGGAAGAAGTCAAATCATTATTTTCAGATGACATGATCTTTTACATTGAAAATCTAAAAATTCTCACCATGACTTAATCAATAACCAAATTCAGCTGAGTAGCAGGACACAAAATCAATACACAAAACTCAACAGTATTACTGTACGCCACTAATGAACCCGTACAGAAAGAAATTAGGAAACAGGACTATTCGTAATTGCAACAAGAAAAAATAAAATAAATGAAATTAACCAAAGAAGTAAAAATCTCTCAAATAAAACTACAGTACTCTGGAAAAAGAGATTAAAGAAAACATCAGAAAAATGAAAACAATATTCCCTGGATATCCTTTGTTCCTGAATAGGCAGAACCAATACTGTCAAAAAGGTCATACTTTTAAAAATTACACATCTGCAAGCACTGAGATGGCAATTGAGACTGGACGTGGTGGCACATGCCTATAATCCCAGCTCTTGGGAGACTGTAAACAGGCCGATCAGTATGAGTCCGATCTAGTAGTGAGACCCTGAATGTCCAATAGGCCCTTCCCTAAAATACAAAAAATAAAATAAAATAAAAATTACACATCAATTTAATACAATCTCAATCAAAATACTGATAAGATTTCTCATAGAACCAGATAAAACAATATGAAGTTTCAGATGGAGCCAGAAGGGATCCAGACAGACAAAAACAATCTTGGCCAATAAGAACAAAGGAGGAGACATCATCAGAGGTACGATTCTAAGTTACTTTATAAAGCTAAAGTGACATAAACAGAATGGACCTGGTGCCCAAACAGTCATGTGGATCAATGCAACAGAACAGACGACACAGAAACAACTTTAAACACACTCAACAATCTGTTTACAAAGGAGTACAAAATTACACTTGAAACATACTTGCCTCTTTAGCAAACACTGCTAGGAAAACCATCTATACACGTGCACAAGACTGAACTTAGAGCCACATCTTTCCAAATGAATATAACTAAAATTAAAATGGAACTAAGATCTAACTGCTAAAACAGAAATATTTAATCCACTATATGATAATAGGGAAAAATCTTGACATTGTAGGCATAGACGAAGACTTTCTGAACAGAACCCAAATCACACATGAAATAATGAGTTAGCAAACTGTATTACATGAAATTTCAGAACTCAAAACAGAAAAAACATGAAAAACAATTGAGTGAACAGACAAACTACAGAATAGGAAAAAAAAATAACAGCTACACTTCAGACAGAGGACTAACATCTGGACTTTAAAAAGAACTCAAAAATCTTAGATCCCCTCAATAAAAACCCAAAAATTGACTACTGAATCCACACTTCTCAGAAGTACAAATAAACAGTAAAGACATGAAAAATGTTTAACATCTATGATCATTAGGGAAATATGAATTAAACAACATTGAGATTTCATCTTACCCCAAAGAGAATGACTGTCATAAAACAATCAAATACATATAAAAAAATGTTGGTGAGCTTGTGGGTAAAAAAAAATTCTTTTGCAGTTTTGGTGGGCATATAAACTAGAACAACCACTATGGAAATCAGTAGGGGAGAAAGCTAAAAACCTAAGACTAGAAATTCCATTCAACCCAGTTATTCCCTTCTTAGGTATCTCTCTGAAAGGGTTTAAAACATCATAATATAGTGATACCTGCATATTCATGTTTATATCAGCACAATGCATAATAGCTAAATTTTGGAAGTGGCCACTATGTTCATCAAAACATGAATGGATAAAAGAAACGTGGTATTTATGCACAACAAAGAATGACTATTCTATACATATATTTGAGTCATTTGTGAAAAAGCACTTCCACCTTTGAACTGTAATATTAAGTCAGACACACAGTTTAAATAATTCATATGTAAGAATTATAAAACATAAGTAAATCACAAATCAAAATGAGAAAAAGGACCAAAAGAGATGTAGGGAAAAGAGAAGGATAAAGGTTAGGGAACTTAAAAATAATTAAGTTTTTTATACCAACTCTGTACCATGTATGTAACCATTATGTACTACCAGCAAATACTAATAAGATTATTATTATTATTATTTTGTGGTACCAGGTATTGAACTCAGGACCCTGTGCTTGCTAAGCAAGTGCTTATTCTACTGCACTATTTTCCCAGGCCCCGTAAAAATTATTTTAATAAACAAAATTCGAGAGAAACAAAATTGTGTAGTCCTCAAATCAAGCATGTTTTAATCTTCCTATTGTGAAAGGAAAAAGTAAAATGTTTTCATTTTTCTCAGGAGATTACTTTTAATTTCAAGACATAAATAACACGATTTTTACTACACAAGTTAGAATTGAGATAATTACCAGTGTTACCTGTATCTTCCTTCACAGCCTCCCTCAGGGAAAAGTGAACTGATAACAGGAGAACAAAAAGGAACCTGGGCAGGCAATGTTAATAGATGCCTTCTATAAATGTCTTGCTTGTATCCTTCAGCATTAGTGATTACTGTAATGGTAATAAGTCCACCTTTATTGAAAGGTAGAGACAGAATGGCTATAACTGGTAGAACTCTCACCATTCTGGGCCTACTTCTTATCCATTGCAATTTTTGCTGATTTGTCTCATTCACCTAACTAAATTTTTTCAAAGTTCTGAGTGTTGAGACCCAGTTCTTTCCTTTTGCTGCGCGCAGCCATGAGTGTGCTCAGGCTTCAGAAGAGGCTGGCCTCCAGTGTCCTCCGCTGTGGCAAAAAGAAGGTCTGGTTGGATCCCAATGAGACCAATGAAATTACCAATGCCAATTCCCCTCAGCAGATCCAGAAACTGATCAAATCATCCTTAAGCCTGTGACCGTGCATTCTCGGCCACAATGCCGGAAGAACACCTTGGCTAGCCTGAAAAGCAGGCCCATGGGCATCAGTAAGAGGAAGGGTATGGCCAACGCTCGGATTCCGGAGGAGGTCACCTGGATGCGTAGAACGCGGATCCTGCGCAGGCACCTCCGGAGATACTGGGAATCTAAGATGGACAGGCACATGTACCACAGCCTGTACCTGAAGGTGAATGGGAATGTGTTCAAGAACAAGCGGGTCCTCATGGAGCACATCCACAAGCTGAAAGCAGACAAGGCCCACAAAAAGCTCCTGGTTGACCAGGCCGAGGCTCATAGGTCGAAGGCCAAGGAAGCGTGCATGCGCCATGAGGAGCGATTACAAGCCAGTAAGGAAGAGATCATCAAGACCCTGTCCAAGGAGGAGAAGATGAAGAATAGTGCCCTGCGTGTACAGAGAGGACAGGTCCCAAATAAAAGCGCTCTTGTCCATTAAAAAAAAAAAAAAAAAAAAGTTGTGAGTGTTCATGTTTACCTCACTAGATAAGTATAAAGGACAAATAAAACATTTAAGTTTGTTACAACACTGCATACAAAAGCTATCATATTATTCTTTTTTTTTTTTTTTTTTTTTTTTTTTTATTCAGGTTATGGTCTTCAGGGTCTCACTATGGAGATTGGACTGGTAGTGATCCTCTTGTTTTCAGCCTCCCAAGTGCTGCGATTACAGGTGTGCACCCCCAAGCTCAGTCTCAGTCGCTGTCTCAGCATGCCCTGCAGGCTGGGCCGGCAGGGCATGCTGGTGATCAAACCCCAGCGGCTGCACTATGCCTAAGCAGGTGCTTTAGTCAGCTGAGCTATGATTCTGAAATGTAAATCTCACATGTTTTGTGAATAGTAGTATTGAATGTTCTCTTTTGTTATTATAACAATTCTTTATTGATTTCTAAGTGCTTTTACCTACTTGATCTCATGAACTCGTAGCAGTCTCGTGTGTTTCACAGGGCCACAGGCAATATACATACCTAAGGGTATGTCATTATGGATCAAAAGTGGTCCGAAGTTCACATCTTCTGCCTGTGTTCTCATACTGATTCCTACTAAATGTGATGGATTTTTCTGCATTTTTTGTAGGATGTGGAAGTATGAGAGTCTAGAGCATTTAAAGTGGGACTTAAAGTAGGATCAGAAACACACTGGAATGTGCATATGAGAAAGGACAACTCAAGAAACCAAACGCAATAAAATGAGTAACATCAAGAGTGAAACCTGCAATGTAAAAGTAATAAAACTAAACACAATTTTCAAGAACAGAAAAGAGCTTATATTGAAATTTTACTTCTTTATTTACTATGACAAAAGACAGTTTGAGATAAAAGATGGAAAAGAAACAGGATGAACAGCTACCATGAAGTGGTAGGCAGCTTCAGAGCAGAAAGCCCCACACAGCACATGGTCCCTGGTAGTTGTAAGCTATGACCCCAAGAAGTTAACCTGGGAAGCCAAGTCCCAAACTCTTTCCCAATCTGCAGTGACAGAACTCATGGTAGTCTGGTCTAAAAATCCCAGACCACACACAGAAAGAGGATTAGGAAAAGAGTGACAAATACAGTGCCAAAGACACAGTCTCATTGAAAGTCTGAGCTGTTTAGAGTTCTCCCTGAAAATTTATACAATTGTACTGGAATTTACTTACAACATAGCCAGTATACTTGTAAAAGAATTTTTCTTGCATCAGAAATTAAAATATAAAGGGTAATTTCTCACTGTCTCGGATATTTTTCTTGAAATAACCACTAAAAATCAAAGAAACAAACCATAGACAGGGCAAACCCTTAAGAATGATAACAGGACAAGTTTTAGTAGATTTCTGCCAAGTGAATAATCATTCAACAGGCAAAATTTATGAAGAAAAACAATTTAAAGTCTCTCAATTTTCTCCCAAAGCATACAGCAAATTTGAGTATTAATTCAAGAAAAATGTATAAATCTTAATAGGAACAGAGCTAGGGACATTTGAATGGAACTCTGCTTCATAGAGCGTAACTCTACTAAAAATGTTTTTCTCCAAGCAAGTATGGCAATAAAATGATAATAGTTCCTTTTCTATGATTCTAAACTATGATTATAGACTGATGATGATCATACTGTTTTTTAAAATAAGTCTTAAAGTATGTCTTTACATTGAGAGCAGTGGTGAAGAAAGAATGTGAATCCAACAAACAAAAATAGTATCAATAATTATGTACTTGATATTTTAAAAATCTGTCTAGCTAATCTTTTTTATATCTGTTAATTGTTTAAAAATTAATTGTACGAAAGAGTATTAGACAATTTTATTATTGGGCCTACAACTTTTAGAAATGTATTTGACTCCAGTAAACAGAAAAAGGAGAATTAGGAATTAAGCTTTATGAACTAAGAAAATGACTGTAGGTGGTATTTAGAGTCTACAAGAAGAAATAGACCACAGAAAATAAATAATAATTTTAAATACATTTTTATATCTTTTTCTCTTAGTCTCTTGATACTGTGAAATGGGAAAAAAACTGCTCAAATGGGAAAAAACTGGAATGAGGGAAAGAAGCAAAGAAGAAAGGGGGAAATATATATATTATCTATAATAATTACACTACTAATTTTTATTAATTGATTTAAAAAAGACAGTTTGTGTTTATATCATTTGATTAATTTATCAGGTGTATATCTTGTAATCTGAGCAACTACTTTGAAGATAACAATGTCCAATATATGAATCATTGTTCATCTCCTATTGTCGTTTTGAAATTCTGTATTATTGTTTTTATTATTTTTCTCTTTGAAATAAAAAAGTAAAAGATGGAATTAAATAAAATAATAATTGTAGGGGCCATGGAGATAGCTCAGGTTGATCTCCAGTATAAAAATATTGTAGAAATGTGTATTGAGGATTATAACAAATCAGCATGTAATGTGTGAACAAAAGTAGCATAAGATTCTGAGGAAAGGAAGGTAATGAAATTACAAGGCTGCTTCTACATCTGAAGTTTCTGTATCTTAATGAAATTTAATTGATATATTTGAAATATTAAGCTATACATTGTAAGTATGAAAAACTAATGAACCAATTTTACAAGATACCTAAGAATTACTGAAGTAGTTCCAACGGTACACTACAAAAAGCAAAAAGAGAAGAGTAAAGGAGAGTAAGTGGAACAAGGTGGTCAAAATAAAAATCAAAAAACTTTTTGTATGGAGTTTTATTTTCTTTTGTTTGCTTCATTTTTCCTCCTGCCCTTTGTTTGATTCATTTTTCTTTTCTTCTTTTTGTAGGTTTTTGTTTCATTTACCAAATTTAATTAATTTTCTTTTATATTTTAATTGTTTTTCACATATTCTTTCCTTTTTCTTTTCTATCTTTTTCAAATATTACTGTTTTCATTTTTTCTATACCCCTCAATTTTTATTACTATAACTAATAATTTTAATAATTTTCATTTATTCATTTTTATCTATTAACATATAGCTAATTTTTTCTGTTATTATTGATGGGATCATTATAGCACTTAGTAGCTATTTACCGCCTATCAATCTTTGGTTTACTTTTGTGTATATATGATTATTGCAGGTTTTCTTTCTTTTATTAAGGAGAATAGAGTTGTGACTTATAGATTCTTATGAAATATCAACATTGGGTTTTTTCTTGACATTTTATTATTGCTGATTTCTTTGCCCTCATCAGTGGAGGTGGAGATGCTCTTTTAACTATTTTTATTGTATGATAAATATCTGATTCATTTTCATCTCACAAATATGAATGCAGTTCACTGTCTCTGCTCTGTATGATGGTGGGGATGCAGCTACCAGATAAGGATGAACACTAAGTACACCTTCAAATATCATGATGCCCAAGCTGAACTGCAGAAAGATGACCAAACACAAGCACATGTCACAGGGAGACAGATTCTAACTAAAGAGATCACCATAGGAGTGCCTGAGCTGTTCTACCTTAACTGATCATAAACTTGCAACAAAAAACAGTAGAAAAGTATGAAATCAAGGCAATAATATACTTTCAGATCCCTTAATATCCAAAAGCTGATTTTATAGATGTTGAAGAAGAGGAAATAACAGGCAAAAAGCCTGAAAGATAAAGTGGATAAAATGTTTGAAGAGTTCAAGCAAGAAACACATAAGCAAATCCGAAAGATATTTAGCAAGCTTAGAAAGGATTTTGTTAAACAAAGAATTCTACCTGAAAAGTATCCAATAAGATTAAAGAAGAAACAAACAAACAGTAAACTAAGTTAAATATGGCCATATGAGCTAAGGTTTCATTTTGTAAGGAAATAGAAATTATCAATAGAAAGCTGACAGAAATACAAAATAGAAAGAGTTCAATAAAGACCACTGTAGTGATTTGACCAATGTGAGGACAAAGTATGCAAAACTGAAAACAAGGTGTATGTTGATAATACAGTCAAAGATAATATAGTCAATGATAACGTGATAGCATGTAAACTGGATCAAAGTCAGCCTGTTGACAAAAACAAAAAACAAAACCACCCAACC
>NW_004524592.1:7964994-7973160 GCF_000260255.1 Octodon degus
ATTTCCATGGGGATATTTAATATCCTATTCTCACAAATACAAAAGACATCTAGACAAGAAATATCAGAGTAATACTGACACAGGAAGAAAATCTGATCTCAGGTATATGACCTCCAAGTGTTATAGGGGAAAAATGAAACTCCAGACCTGAAAAGTACCTGAGACGAGTTCATGCTCTTTAAAACTGAAGAATGAATTTCAGGAACAAATGAAAGTTATGAGCAGAATATATTTATTGAGAGAAAGAAAGCTTCTGTCCAAGAGAGGGACAGAAGGGGAGCCCAGGTGGGTTGTTTCCAGGAGGCTGTCTCTTACAGGGACTTTTATAGAGTAAAACCATGTGGTGAGGCGGGTCAAAGGTGGTAGAGAACATGGGAACTCACTTAGGTGGGCATGAGGTGGGACAAAACTATGGCCAACCAATGAAGTTACAAGCACTATTGCTCAGGTAAAATTGATTAAATCTAGTACCAAATGAAGAAGCAAGTCACAGCAGCAAGCAGGCATGAACACAGGACAGGGTCTCTTCCTGTTGAGGATTGGGTTAGTGACTCATTTGGGCTCTTTCAAAGCGATTAATTGTTTAAAATATCAATCCCTGATGCCCAACCCTAGGGAAGTATGTAGCTGTGTGTTTCCTCTTTTGTCTTGAGGTCTGGCCCGTAGGGGAGTGTTTGTCTCTTCCAAGTTGCAAAGTTGCCTTGTCTTTCATATTGTCTCCTTGAGAACCTGGCCCTGTCTGCTCATAGTATTTCTATCTAATTCAGCTGCCTGCAACATTACCACATTTTTTGATAAATGGGTTTAATGCATATCTACAGAATGTTTCTTCCAACAACAGAATATCCATTTGTTTCTAGCAGCAAATTGAACTCTTTCCAAAGTAGATCATATCTGAGGCCATAAATTATTCTTAAATAAATACATATTAATAGAAATAATTTGCTGAATATTATTGGATCACAGCAAAATGAAACTGTCAGTTAAGGCAAAAGAAACAACTGAAAATGAACAAACACATTCAGATTAAATGTATTGCTACTAGTTCACTGAAAAGAAAGATTTGGGCTGGGGAGATAGCAGAATGGTATAATCACCTGCCTGGCAAGTGCAAGGTCCTGATGTTGCAGTTAAATTAGATAGAAATATTATAGGCAGTCAGACAAAAGCTAGGCTCTCAAGGAGACAATATAGGAGACAAGGTGACTTTGCAACTTTGGAAGAGACAGACACTCCTGCTCAGGGCCAGATCTCAAGACAAAGGAGTAAACAAATAGAACCACATATTTCCCTAGGGATGAGCATTAGGGTTTGATATTCTAAATAGATATCAATCACTTTGAAAGAACCCAAAAAGTCACTTACCCAACCCTCAACATGAAGAGACTAGGTTCCATATTCATGACCACTTACTACATGACTCATTCCCTGATTTGATTCCAATTTAATAGATTTTACCTAAGCAATGGCACTTATAATCTCATTGGTTGACCATAGTTTTGTCTCACCTCATGCCCACCTAAGTGAATTCTTGTGTTCTCCAACTTAGACTCACCTCACTGCACGGTTTTACTCTAGAAAATTGCCCTGGCAGAGACAGCTTCCCAGGGCAATCCACTCAGGTCCCCCTTCTGTCCCTCTGTTGGAAAATAGCTTTTTTTCCCTCCAGTAAATATTTTGTTCTTAACCTCCATTTGTTTCTAAAATTCATTCCTTGGTTTTAGAGAACACAAACTTGTCCCAGGTACCTTTCAGGTTGGGAGTTTCATTCCCCTGTATCACTAAGTTCAATCCCTGAAACCAAAGAAAGAAAAAGTAAATAAAAAGAAAGAAAGAAAAGAAAATAGGGAGGAAGGAAGGAAGGAAAGATGGAAGGAAGGAAGGAAAGAAGGAAGAAGGAAATCATTGCAAAGATCATAGTGAAGCATGATGGTACACATATGTAATTCCAACACTTGGGAAAATGAGGCAGGAGGATTGTCAGTTTGAGGCCAGCTTGGGCTACCCAGTGAACTCAATGCCAGCCTGAACTACACAGTGAAACCCCATCTCATAAAAGGAAAACATCATTGATCATGACCAAGTTAACTTTACCCCTAGGATGCAAGGATGATCCAATATGCATGACTGAATCTATACATAGTTTATCTCATGAACTAAAATAAGGACAAAATTCACATTATTATATCAATAGATAGAATAAAAGCCTTTTAGAAAATAAAAAATCCATTAATAATTTTTTTTAAAATGATGGAAGTAAGTATAAAAAGACCTTATATCAATTTAACAACCTCAATGCAAACATCATTAGGTAAATTAGGTAAAAATTAGGAAAAATTTGAAATCGTGTTCTCTAAAGTCAGAAACAAGACAATGATGTCCATTCATAACAGTCCTTTTCAATATTGCACATAAAAATTTAGCCAGACCAATTAGGCAAGACAAAAAACTAAAATTCAAATTATAGAAAGCAATAAGCCAAACTATCCTTATTAGCAGATGATCTGATCCTGTTTATGAAAAACCCAAAAAGTTTCATCAAAGTTCTAATAACTAATAATTTTTTTCTTTTCTTTTTTTGGTGGGGGGCAGAACCAGGAATTGAACTCAGGCCTTTGTGTTTGCCAGGGAAGTGCTTTGCTTATTTAACTGAGCCATCTCCCCAGCCACAACTAATAAATTAATTCAGTCCAAATGGAGGAATTCATAAAATCAACAGGAAACCTATACAGAAACAAATCAGTAAAACAATCCTATTCATAATACTTTTTAAAATGAATTTAGGTGGTCTGGAGAGATAGCTCAGGGGTCTAAAGAACCTGCTTAGGCAATCTGAGGCAGGCACAGGGTACCACAGTTCAATCCCTGGCACCACATGCTGCACCAGCCCTGCTCTCAGGGTGGGCTGAGCTGGCCAAAAAAAATCCCCAAAACAAACAAACAAACAAACAAACAAACAAAATGAACTTAGGGCTGGTGAGATAGCTCAGCAAGTTCAGGGACCAGAGTTTGATCCCTGGCACCACATGTTGCACTGGCCCCATTGCTGGGCATGGTGAGCTGGCAATCAAGGCTGGGTGTGGTGGCACATACCTGTAATCCCAGCACCAGGGAGGCTAAAAAAAGTAGGATCAGTAGGAGTCCAAGCTGCATAGTGAGACCCTGTACCAAATACACTAAAAAAAAAGAAGTCAAAGTATCACCATCAATGTATCAAATTTAAAACCATATGCAGAACAAAGGAAACAGCCAACCAGTAGTGAATAGATACCTATGGAATAGGAAAATATTTTGCCAGGTTCTCTTCAGGCAGATTAGACTCCCAAAATAAGACTTAATCAACAAACAAGAAGTTGAAATTAACAAATAGATATTTCTTGTCTAGGGTCCTAACAATCTGAATACCTCCAATATCATTTGAAATGAATAGCTATTACTCAAAAGAAGAGGTATAAGATATCCATAAGCACATAAAAAGGTGTTTGGATCTTTGGCAAGTAGAGAAATATAAATCAAACCAAAAGTAAGATTCCAATTTACCTTAGCTAAAGAGGCTATCATCATAAACTCAAAAATCACACACTGGTGAGGTTGTGGTGGGGAAAGGAGTCCTTCTACAATGTTGGTGTAAACGTGAACTAGTGTAATTATTATGGAAATCAGTACGGAAATTCCTCAAACAGCTAAAAATAAGGTTCCATTTAACACATCTATCCTCTTCTGAATATCTTTCCAAGAGTTAAAGATGTCCTGTTACAGTGATACATGCATCCCATATGTTCATAACAGCACACAGCATGATAACTAAATCTGGAAAGAGGCTGACATATGATGAACAGATGAATGGACAAAGAAAATGTAGTGCATATATACACAATGGTGAAGAAGCATAAATTTGACTTCTTCCCAGGAACATGCATGCACCTGGAGACCATATTTCTAGAAGTGATAAGTCAAGTACAGAACTTACTTCCTGGTTGCTCTTATATTAGAAACCAAAAGTATAAATAATTTAGGAATGAAACAAAAGGTGAATGATGGGAAACAGGAAGTTATAAATTTTAGAGATGAGGAGACTTGAGTATGGGGGACAAATGGGAGGGAGGGGACAGGAAAACAAAAAGAAACAAGATGTTATAATTATATGCCTAATTACCCATGGTGAATGCATTTATTATTTATTGTAAACATATACTAATAAAAATTTAAAGTAAAATTATACATGGATTAAACAACTCAAGCAATAGGCAGAGATTGTCAAGTTGAATTTGAAAATAGTACTGAGCTATATACTACCTGTCTAAAGAAGCATGCATTAGAATACGTAATGCAGTACAAATAGGTTGAAAGGAAAACAATGGAGAAAGACAAGCTATGCTTATAGAGCCTTTATTAGATACGTGAAATAGATATGCTAATGCCAAACAAAATAGTGTTTAGGACAAAAACTGTTATTATATAGAGAAACATTTATAATGATGAACATGCCAATCTTCTTGGAATATATAAGAACTATAGGCATATGTATTCTGGTAGCCAATATTACATCGAGCAAAACTGGCATAATTTATAGGAGAAATGGGCAATTTATCAATAATGATTAGGAACTTCTACCAAAAATTTAAATTTTAATCACTGCAAAAGTATGTTCAAGGATATTGTAGGTGAGCAATTTCATCGCGTATCAGCTCTTTTTACAAGCTTAGTTTTTCCTTTTTCATATAAAAATCAACGTAAAAATTCCACAACTAAAATAAGACTTACAGTATGCAGACCGTAGAGCTCAAAATCTCATCCTCTCCTGGTTTTTATGAGGCAACATTTATGGTTGATTATACTCAAATAATAAGATTTAATGTGCACTGTTTGATCATTAGCTCAGTATCCAATAATTATATAATAAACTTAATACTTGCATGAACCTTCAGTGAACAATGAACCCCAAAATTAAATAAAATCAATTTTGTATCATCATTTTTCAAAGAGAAGCATTGTTACTTAGAAAGAACTGTCAAAGGAATCCAGGTAAAGAACCACTGATAGAGGTTTTATTCCTCATAACATACTTCTTATTGAAATGTATCATATCTGATAATTGTAAGTGTTGCACCTGATATTAAAATATATTGACTTAACATTGTATATTGAAATTTAAAATTTGTTGTCTCTAGGTAAATTGCATTTGAGATAAATTACATAGCAGTATTTCTTAGACTATTCAAAAATATACTGCAATGATATTTTTACCTGATTTCTATTTGTAATAAAATGTTTACAATTCTCTAAGTGCTCCTATTTAAATATTTTGAGTCCAAAGTACAGGAATTAAATGATACCAATCCCTGCATAATTCTGTTTGTTTCCTCTCTGTGGAAGACAGTGTTATTGTTGGCAGATCACCAGCTGCCATGTGTACCTGAGATATAGCCTTCTCTCACCAGCAAATCCAGAACTCGTTCTTATCTGAACCCAAAAACCTTAAAGTTGGTGCTTTCTGTTGGCAATTAATTATCGTCTGCTCTACCTTGTAGTGTACTTCCTAGCAGTTGGCTTAATTATAACTCAATGAAAACAAATTTGGGAATGTGTTTCTATTTTCGTTTTGCTTCACTAAAAGCAAAACAGCAACACATAAGAAACACCTGGGAAAAAAAGCAGTTTTTATTTAATAGCACATTGATTTTATCTTTTTAAAAATTTACATTTTATGAAATGAAATTTCTATTTAGTAAATGAGGCTTGACTCTCTCACCTTTGGAAAAAGCTGCTCTTCATAAGAGAAATTACACTGAAGTTAATTTGAAGAATTTATCATTACAAAAATAATGATACAGTTTCATTCTTAAAAGTGACTGAACTATAAATATATTTCAAAGAATGTGCTCTATCCTTGGCATCCCTAACTTTGTTTTTTGTTGTTGTTCTTGTTTGTTCTGTTCAGTTTTGTTTTTGGATTGGTTTCAATCTCTTTTTTCAAAAAAAAGCACCCTGACTGGGTGTAGTGGTACACACCTGCAATCCCAGCACTTGGGAGGCTAAAAAACAGCAAGAATCACTACCAGTCCAATCTGCATAGTGAGACCTATATTTAGTACATATAGACCCTGTACTAAATACGTTAAAAAAATTACACATGTAAGTTTCACTTGTTGTGCTGTGTATGCCTCAATAGAGTTTGCCTCAAGGAAGAAAGAGATATGGATTAAAAAGCAAAGGAAACCTGTCATTCCTCCTAGTTTCTGTGATTACAAATGTAGAGAAGCCAAAAGAGTGACAAATAAAGTGTTGGGATTAATAAGTTAATATGGAAAGGGAAGAAAAGCACCCTGGGTTTAAGATTGGAATGTAGTTTCAGGTCTTTGCTGGAACATTTGTCACATCTTATATGATTCATTTTATGTCATATGACTTTGTTGTCATAACAAAATCCTTCAGATTGGCACACCTTATGAAAACAAAAGGATTGTTTAGCTTACAGTTCTGGAAATTTATGAGCTTGACAGGAGCATCTCCCAGCTCTACTGTTCCCATGGGGATGTTGTCATGAGGATAGGGGTGGGTGGAGAAAAGATTGCATAATGAAGCAGGTGCAAGAGAGACAAAGGGGAGGGGCCAGCATTCTCTTTCTATGACAACCAGCTCTTACAGGAACTCCTACAGTCCTCAGGACCTCCAGCAGTACCTGGTCAACATGCTGTCTTCACGACCTAGTTTCTCCATTAGGACTATCCTTCCTAAGGTCTCCCAACCTCATCACTGCTGTGAAACATGCAAACCGTATACAAACTAGAGCACTTGGAAATGCTTCAGTTTAAAAAGATTGCTTAGTTCAAAGATATCATTTAGCAATAAAATTGAAAGTTTTCAAACTCCTCTTTACAAACTGGTAAGTATGTACGATGTATGGAATTCATGTGATACTAAAATATTACCGAATTGGTTTCAATGTTACCTGATTGCTAATAGATGACCCTGAAATTACACTTTCTGGTGTTCAGAAATAGATGAGCCTGGGCTAAGAGGAACTAGTGTGCATTAGACAGTCATGAGTCACCCTGTAATTTCAGTGCCTAGAGCAATATAAATACTATTAATTTTTTAGGAGTGCTAAGTGTCATTTCCCCTCACAATGCGGC
Source organism: Octodon degus (assembly GCF_000260255.1). NCBI lineage: Eukaryota > Metazoa > Chordata > Mammalia > Rodentia > Octodontidae > Octodon > Octodon degus. The sequence continues at coordinate 7,972,131 of NW_004524592.1, forward strand.
ACAGGATCTCATGCTCTGAGCCATCTGTGCTATACCTCTGCTTAGTACAAGCAGAATGATGCCATTCTTACTCAGCAATTCTGCAGGTTGCATTTCCAAGCTGCACAATGAAAATGTACCTCACCAAAATTCCTACCTGGTGTTTATTTTTAAAAAAATGTAAAAGAGAATTAATATTATTATTTATGATTTGCTACTTTTAATATGACCTTTTAGGAATATCTTCATCTTTTCAACCCTTATAGCCATCATGTTGCACTTAACCATGACCTCCACACATGAGCTACTATGTTTGATGTGTGGCATTGCATTCACGGACCCCACATTTGTACTTTGAAATAAGCCATGATGGAACATTCACTGCAAGAAATAGGAAAATACCACAGATTAGGGTCCCCACGTGTTTCCTACCCCTCAGAGCTTTTTAGCAACTGTTTATCAGTCACCAACACATCACTAAAATCAGAAAACTCTGAATTAACATCTGAAAATTTCAAGTTTGGTTAAATTGCTTAACATCTAGGTGACTCAGGTTTCTCTGTGAAATGGTTGTATTCAACTGACAGCAGAAAAATAAGTACTCACATAAGTCAGAGTGAAGTGCTGCCTTGTCACCTACAAAGACAATATTACTTCAGGCAAAAACAAGGCAATTTTGAGAGTTGCGTAAAACACTCTGATTTCAATATTCCTATCAGTTTATGGATCAAGCAGTCTCCATTCTTAGTTGTTAAATCTTTCTAGGTGCTTCTGTGTCTACAGATTGGTGTGTTGCTTTACTTTTTTATCTTTACTTCTCTAATAAGTACAAATAGCCATTGATTTTCAGTTACTCCTGTTTTTTTCTTGTGGTAAGGATGAGGTTGATGAATTTCAAGTACACTACATAAAGGAAGAAGGGAGGTGACTTTTGTACAGAGGTGACTTTTTAGTACACTGAGGCAACAGTCCCATGCTGGGATATCACCGTTTTTATCTTAACAATGGCATCCAACTCCCTGAGTGTTGCAAGGAAGTTTTATCAAGTTCA
>NW_004524592.1:7977565-7981270 GCF_000260255.1 Octodon degus
TCTGCGCCTGGGCTGGGACTGGTCCCGCCAGCGCAGGGTAGCAGGAAGCTCTCCGCACACTCACCGGACCTGGGCTAGGACTGGGTCTGGGGGCTCCCCTATATTTCTGTCTTTACTTTCTCTAACGCTGATATTGTAAACTACTATAAGCTGCTTTTGAGGTCAGCACTGCTATAATTTGTCACAACAGGCTCCTGGGAAGATCTTTCCCCCCGGGGGCTGACACAGTGCTGCAAACTTTGAGAGTTACCTAGGATGACATGACAAAAACCATAGCAAAATGTCATACCTCTTACTCAGTGGAGCCTTTTAAGAGATCCTAAAAGACAACTGGCTGGTACCACAATACAGGGAAGACAGACTGCACTTGGGTTCCCAAAATTATTTATGACACTTACACAAATAACTCTCCTACAAAGCAAAGAGTTGTATTGAACTGACAGCAGAAAAGTAAGTACACACACAAGTCAGAGTGAAATGCTACCTTGTCACCTATAAAGAGACTGATTTAGTTTTCTCCAAAGAAAGCACAAATACCTTTCATGATATTTGTATAACTACATGTTGATATTAACTATAAGCTATAACCAGGCACATATTAAATATGTAGGTTTAGCAGTTTTCTTCAGTGTACCTTTGAACCAAACATAAATATAAGCTTAAAAATTAAATCTTATTATATGTTCAGTCTTCTTTTCAATATAAAGATTATTTTATCATGAAATTTTAAACAGTAACATGTTGGTTAGATTTCCTTAAAGTTGTTCTCTGTCTTTATCTCAAAACTTGTAGTTCACAGTGCAGCTTTTTAGCTTTATGGATTAATGAAAGGAAAAAGTATCAGGTTGTTTATTTGGAAAAAAAAACATTAAATGGCAATGAAATAGTTCAGTGGCAATAATTAAACCAGGGACACCAGTATTGGTAAAGCTACAAGGATGGTGTTTCTTTTCTGACCTTTCAGTACTTACCAGCAAGCTCATAAATAAACATATGAGACACACATCCATAAATAGCTACCCTGTAGATTCCCAAGGCCCAAATATAACAGGAAGCACTTACGCCTCTTTGACTTTTAGAAATAAAAATATTTAAATGAAAGGAGCAGAGTGCAAATACAGATTAGAAACTTAAATTTATAAGCAAGGGCATGGGTTAATTGGGACCCAACAAAATCTATACACTGAAGGCGGTTCTACAGAAAACGATACTTGCCAGTTTTCACTCTGAAGAATCTCCCTTCATAGCTACATAAATAAAGGTCTTTCTAGGCTACTCGTCACTACTTATGCCTTCTTTGCTTCCATGTCTAGGAAGTATGCATGAGGCAAAAATCATAGAAATGCATGATGTTTAAAAAAATGCAATGAATGAAGTGGTCATACAGACAAAAGGATAAGAAGGGGCCAGGGATATAGCTCAGTGAAGTAAGCGCTTCCCTGGCAAGGGCAAGGGCCTTAGTTCAATCCCTGGTTCCAAAAAAAAAAAAAAAAGGATAAGAATAGCAATCATTTTGATCCAAGAGAAAAATTGATTCACAAAGTGGCTTTGAAAAAAAGCAAGTCTGAATTAAGTGCTTCTTATTTCCTTTCACAGCCAAAACCAAGCCACACCGGAAAATTGGTGCAATCTTCTTTTTTTAAATGTTAGATCCTGTCACTAAAGATAGCGAAGCAGAAATCACAGAAATAAGGGATGTGAAAAAGATATGGTCATTACAATCTGATTCAATTTTAGAGGTTCTCATATCTTTTTTTTCCATTACTGTATTGAATATATTTCCATAAACTCTTTGCTTCCACTTCTGTTGAGGTTTTAATTAACATGAATATCTCTGCTGAAATTTGACCTCTTTGTAGCTACAGGCTGTCTCTAGATATCATTAAAGGACCAAAAGAATCTTACTGTAAGTTAAGAACTTTGGAATTATCTTTAAAATATCAGGCTTTACTGTTGGCAATCAAAGAACTTCTGTATCTACAGATCATTTTACCTCTTTTATTCTTCTATTATTTTCTATGAAGAGGAAGGCAGTCCCAGGAAATGTTTGTGCATTGATGTAATTGTTAATTTTTAGTACATTTCATAGTACATAATTTTTATATTATGTGTGGGAAATTCCTATATATGCATAATATATCTTAATTCCTTTTTAACCCATTTCTATTCCTTCTTTCACCCCTTTCATTTATCTCTTGATCACTTTCTTTCTTTCTTTTTTCGTATATGCTTTCAACACGATGTTTGTATTTCTTATGTGGAGTTAGTGCATGTACATAATTTTTCTAAGCATTCACTTACCTGTGAAGCAGCCAACACACAAAATTCTCCCAATGTATAACTGCCATGGTGATGTTATGCAATATTTCTGCAGGGCAGCACAAGGTGCTGGGAGTAGCTTGTCTGACTCTAAAGACATTTACTGTTCAGTGATCTCCAGAGTTGAAAACAGCTGAATGGTGGCTTTGGTATAGAATTCAGTCAATGAACATTGTCCAGCATCACTCATCATAGTTTTGGATTTTCTATGATTAATTTGATTCACGTGCTGTTTTCCCTTTAAAATGCTATTACTATCTTAAAGTAAAGGAAAGTATTGTCATTGAAGTAAAAGAAGTGCAATACTCGGTACAAAATCTATCTTAGTTTTTATAATGAGGGATATTTCATAACTATATTTATACATTTCTCCAAAATTTCTCCAAATATCCAAGTTTTGGGGCTTGCACTTTTTTAATTGAGATTAAGAGGTGAAAACATGTACATGATTTCAAGAAATCAATTCCTGGTTGTAGTTCAGAGTTGAGTTGTTTGCCTTTAAGGGATGTCAAGTTCTGTTAACTTTGTATAAATTTCATCAGGAAGTTTCTACTGGACAAGTGGACAAGTGGATTTTCAGCTACTACAATTTTAATGAAGAACCATTTTATATTCAACAAAAATGCCAATTGATTTAAAATTCATATAAAGAAAAGAGGAAATTTACTTATTCATTCTATCTTTTAATAGAATTAATATGTTGGTTCACTTTTTCATGACTGGAATCCAATGTATAGCATCCATAGTTTACAGAAGAAGTTTTGTTTGGTTCACAGTTTCAAGAGATTCAGTTCATGGTAAGCAAACACCAAGGCTGAATCCTTATGGCAAAGGCTGAAGTAGAGCAACAGGGCTGGGAAGAAAGCTCAGTAGAATAAGCACTTGCCTGGCAAGCACAAGGGTCTGAGATCAACCTCAGGTTCCTCAAAAAATCAATAAATAAATAGAGCAACAATATCTGGCAGAGAAGTACAGCAGAGGAAAAGTGCCAGAGGAAGAAACCAGTCACTGTATATTTCTGACATCGCATCTCTATGACTCACCCAGATGCACCCCACAGTGTACTTTTCTAGTTTCCTGAAGTATCCCAAACTAATTAGCAATAGTTTAACCACCACATTAGGCAAATGTTTTCTATCTGTGATATTTGCAAGCACATTAACATTACAACCTGGAAACAATGTAAATCTCTTTTATTACTGCTAAATGTCTATTTCTAAGAAATTTGCTTTTTTGTATCACATTCAAAAGCTATTATGCAAGCTATTATGCAACTAGAAAATTTCAAGGGGCTGGAGAGATGGCTCAGTGGTCTAAGGCACCTACTTAGAACAAGCTTGGCAAAGCATCAGGGACCGCGGTTCAATCCCCCAGCACCACATGCCA
>NW_004524592.1:7981370-7987338 GCF_000260255.1 Octodon degus
CTCTCTCTCTCTCTCTCTCTCTCTCTCTCTCTCTCTCTCAAATAAATTAAAAAAAAAGAAAATTTCAAGAAAAATTAGACTTTTCAAAGTGTAAAAAAATATAATGAGAGTCACATGAAGTAGTTGAATTGAATCTGGAATAAAAGCTGTCTCAATATAAAAATTTAAATCCAAAAGACTTTGGTGAATTTTCCACAACAATTTAGTAACAGCACTAACTTTACACATATTCTTTAAAACAAAATATGAAGTATGATTCTTAATATACTTGTATGAGATCAAGCCTTTGATATCAACCCCTTTATGAATAGTATGTTTATTAAATTACAACCCAATTTTTCTCATAAACTTAGATATGAAAATTTTAGAATATTGTGATATAGAGACCAGCATAATAAACTATAAGCACATATGCAAACTTTTACTGGGAGAAAATTATAAGATGAGAAATAATAGCACAAGATTTCTCTTCTATGCCTGAAACAAATATAAAGGTGATTTCACACTCTCATTATTTACATCCAGAAGTATCGATCTCAAGAGAGCTGCCAGGACATTTTTAAATATACTTGAGGTCTATGTGTGTGTAATTCCAGCAATTATGGCCTTACAGGAACTCGGTGGCAAGGTGATCAAGTCTTTAGGACTACTCTAGGTTACTCATTTAGTGAGCAAACCAGGCCAAAAAGAAGTACTTTAGAAGGTTGAGAAGAGTCTAAAATGGGTGAGAAAGAAGAGAAATGAATGCTTCTCAGGGCCTCTAGATGAATGCTTTTCTAAGGAGAATCTCTTAAGCAATGATGACTAGAAGCTGTTTGATGAATACCCCAGTTTTTATACTCAGTGAATGGCAGTAGTGCCACAGAGATACTCAACTGGATCGAGCCTTAATTGCCTATAGCAAAATCCTATATATTTAAATTATTTTAGTGACACCCTTACCATCCTTACTTGACTTTTACAACTTTTTAGATTGATGGAAGTCTTTAAAAATATGATTAGTCACATTCCAACTTAAATATGGAGACTTAGAACTTTGCTTAAAGGCCACTTCCAGTACAATCCAATCCAAATTGTCATTTTCTCACGTCGTTAAATAAACATCAGTTAAAATTTATTTTGATATATTCCTTCAGTTAATAATTTTGTCTAACTGCTAGAAATATCATGAGCTAGCACTATACAGGATTAGATCTTGTTAAAGATCTGAAGTTTGGAGCCGGGAAGCACGTGCCTGACATATTAGAACTGTGATAACCCTAAACCAGGATATTTTCCTTTTCCTTTTATGGCTCCAGCATTTCTGTATTTAAGATTGTTGATGATCCAGGATACCTTCTGGCATGCTCCTAACTATGACAGTATCACAATCAGAAAGCAAGAAGAAAGGATGAAAGTTCAAGGGAGGATACTTCTTTGTGTATTGATGACTTTCCCCAGACTTCCTTCCCATCAAATTCCACACACATGGTAGAAAGTTAGAACATGAACACAAAAATTTTGCAAAGGAACATAATAAATAGACTATTTTAGTTGAACACAGCACCACCCTAAGGAATACGAGTTGTGACAACTAAAGAAGGTAAGCATAATAAATCTTATATACAATGTTTTCCACCATACCTTTCTTCCCAAATGTATTGAGTTTTTGTTTCACATTTTTATTTTTATTGCCAGACTATTCTTTATAAAGTTCTGTGAATTTATTTCACCCCATCTGCATAAAAGTGCAAAATTTCTCCATTTTTTTGGGTACAGAATGGTTTTGTTAACCTATTAAGACTCTGTGAATTAAATACAGTGACTTTCTTAAATGCAACATGATGATTTGATTTTTTAAGAGCTTGCATCTAAAATGTAAAAGGGTTATTTCAATATTCATACCATCTGGGGTTTAAAAAAGTAATAAGAAAGTTGAAATAAGTGCACATTTCTTTATTTTTATTTTATTTTAATTTTTATTTATGTATTTGGTACAAGGTCTCTCTATGCAGCTCAGACTCATAGTGATCCTCCTCTTTTCAGCTTTCCCAGCACTGGGATTACAGGCTTGCCCCACTACTCCCTGTCTCAGTGGCTGACTCAGCATACCCAGGGGCTGATTTCTTGTCAGCTCTAAGTATACATTTCTTAATGGAAATTATTTCTGGAGTTGGTTTGTTCATCAGTTTCATATAATGCTTTGGAGAGCATTGATACAAGGCAATGTGTTCTTCACTGGAATGAAAGCAAGGTGTAAACTATTATTTGTTCATTCTCTGGCTTAAAGCTACTTGCCCTATCAAAAGAATAAGAAGTACCTTTGGCTATACCTTCTTGTACATATTGTATTTTGAGGTTCCCATGGCATCCACGTTTTTGTGAATTTTGTCTAGCTCAGTTGCCTTTGCTGATAACTCATTTTGTATTGACTTTTTAAATTCAGAGTTTTCCAAGAGTTACTATTTAGCTATTTTCTTTCTTTTATTACCATCTTCTCAGTGAGTTCATCTAGTTCAATAAATTATTTACTGTATGCTGATAACATCTAATTTATCTTTTAACTTTAATGCTTACTCTGATGGTAAAATCAGAATAAGTTAAGATGCCGCCTAACATCCAGTACTGTGTGTTTATTAGGTGCCTCAGACATTAAATCTCAAGAAAAGGTCTGATTTTGCTCTCTTCCTGCCACACCCTGCTCTATCTCTATGTTAAATCTCAATATCTAGTACAGACAGTCAAGGCAGCCAGCATCATGACCTAGAGACATTTGCTCCTACATTAAAATTTGTCTCTAAACATAAAAGAACTCTAATTTATTATTTCTCTTCACTCCCCACTTCACTTTAACTCAAGCCACCACATATTCTTGCATTTAAACCCTAAATAGTATCATAGTTCATTTCCTGACTTTCGGTCTATGCAGATACAACTCACTCAGCCTAAGCCAAACAAAATGGCTGCAGATGCATAAGACAGAGCCAACAATGTAGCCCATGCCTTTACACTTCCTGAAACCTTTGAATGTTCCTGTTAGTATAACACAAATCCCTGAACATGGTTTAAAAGGCCCTCTTACATGTATTCTTGTCTATCATTCTTCAGTTATACCTTTCTCCACTCTTGAATGTTCTAACAATCCAAGCTCTATTGCTACACATGTGGTGCCAGGTGGTTATCTATATATGTTTTGTATTATTATTAATTTTATTGAGAAAAAAAAGCAATGAGACAGTTTCAAAACAGGTGAGTAGGACAGTTACAATAATTAATACTTTGCATATTTTTGTCTTCATAGTAGTTGAATGAGTTGTTATTCAGAATTCTACATGTGATCTCTGTTGATACGTCCTTTATTTTTTCCATAATTTTATTGATAAACAAATAGCAATGAGACAGTTTCAAACCAAATTGGTAGGACAGTTTCAATAATTAACATATTGCATACATTCTTCCTAGTGGTTAATTGCTGTACAAGATGCAGACATGATATCCTATTTATAAACACCATTAGAACAAATCCCTCTATTCATTAAGATTGTAACCATATATCTATCCTAACCACTTTGAATACACAGATACAAAATGGACATTCATCTGTATCCCCTTTTTTCGTTAAGTTCTGTTATTTGAATATTGTAGGTGTGTAAACTCAGCAAAATATTCCAAAAGAGTCCAGCAGCCCACAATAGTGTTGGGTCTTCTGCTTGACTGGCAATGCCAGAAATTGTTGACCTGAGATATATGAAGACATACAGTTCGTAAGAGGAGGAATATGCAAGAAAGATGATTTTAGTTACAAATGCATTCAACAGAGCAAATCACAGTAGCACAGGGACATGAATACAATATTGAATGAAGAGATCATTAACTGTAATAGTTTAAGACATACTGTGTTACTGTGATTTGCTCTGTTGGATGTATTTGTAACTAAAATCATCTTTCTTGCATATTCCTCCTCTTATGAACTGTATGTATTCATATATCTCAGAACAAGAGAGTTTGATTTCTTCTATGGTCCACTGATTATTCAAGAGTTCATGTTAAACTCCAGTACCACATGCCACATCAGCCCTACCCCCGAGCATGCTGGGCTGGTAACTGAGTAATCCAGCACTGGGGAGGCTAAAAACGGGAGGATCACTATGAGTCTTAGCTGTGTAGTGAGACCCTGTACCAAACATGTAATTTTTTTTAAAAAGAGAACATTTTAAAATGTCTAGACATTTACAAAATTTCTGACTTCCTTTTGCTCTGATTTTTAGTTTCATTGTACTACAATCTTATGAAATGTATGGGATTATTTCAATCTTTGTGAATTTATTTAAGCAATCTTTGTGACAAAATACATGGTATATTTTTGAGAAAGTTTTATATACTGATGAGAATAAGTTGTATTCTTTTGTTTTGGAGTTGAGCACTAAATACATACCTATTAAGTCCAATTGATCAAAAATGGGTAAGTCGGATTTTTATGTCAGGTTTTTGTGTATTTTATATGTCTATTGTAAAATTGTGGTATTCAGTTCCTCAACTGTGGTAGTGTAGAGGTATATCCTATCTTTTGTATCCAGTATTATTTGTTACACAAAGATAGGTGGGCAGGTATTTAGTGAATATATATTATAGTTGTTAATACTTCCTGCTAAATTATTCCCTTTTCTGGTGTCTACTGACTTTGTTTCTCCTGGTAAGTTTTGGGCTGCAGCCTATCTCTTCTGAAAATAGGACAGATACTCCTTGCTTCAGTGTATTGCTGCATGGAAAACTTTTCCATCCTTTGATTTTTTTTAAATTGATGGGCTAAAAAATAAAATAAAAATAAATTTATGGGCTGCTTTAAATATGAAATGTGTTTCTTCTATGCAGCATAACACTGAGTTTTGTCTTTTGATCATTTCTGTCAATATATGCCTCTTGATTGGGGAACTGAGACCATTTATGTGGAGGTGCTTTTACTAAAATGTATTGACTGAATCTTGCTATTGCATCATTTTTCTGCTTTTGACTCCTTTACTTTCCCCTTTTCTTACCTAATCACAGTGCTTGCTCTAATAATTCCAGTACATTTTGACATTACCATCTTCATTGCTTCTGCCTCCAATATCTTTCAATATATTTTGCACTGCTGGCTTGGTAGTCATGAATTTTGTAGAGTGCTCTTTTGTGTGTGTGTGTGTGTGCGCGCGCGCGCGCGTGTGTGTGTGTGTGTGTGTGTGTGTGTGTACGCGCGCGCAGGATCTCACTATGAAGCTTGGACTCATAGTGATCCTCCTGTTCTCAGCCTCCCTAGTGCTGGGATTACAAGTGCACATCACCACACCTGGACTCTATCACTGGCTCAGCGTTTCCGGCGGGGGGAGGGCAATGTGGCATGTGGTGCCAGGGATGGAACCCTACCCCCTGCCCTTGTCTATGCAGGCACTTAATCTGCTGAGCTATCTCACTGGCCCGAGGGTGTTCTCTGACATAGGATCTAATTTCAAAATGAATTTTGGAAGATAACATTACAGGTTTGAATAATCTTGGTTGAAAGTTATTTTCATTTAGGGTTTTAAGGATCTTTCTCTAAATTCTTCTGGCCTTTAATATTTGTGGTGACAAATCTGTAACAATTTTACTAGTTTACCTTGTAGGTTCTTAGTTTTTTTTTTCTAATAGTTTTAAAACTCTGTACTTGTGTTGGATTGTCGGGAGGTTCAAATGCAATGTGTCACAGAAAAAAAACTTTTCAGAATATGAGTATTTGAGGTGCTATATGCCTCACTTACATATATGCTGAACTAACTTCTCATACATGAAAAGTATCCTCCTATGATTTCTGTAAACAAAATATTGCATGCTTTGTACTCTAAGTACAAACCATATCTTAATTGTTTAAAATATTTTTATACAAGAACTCCAAAGAAGAAATACAAATAGAAAGATATAATACAAGGAAAGGGAAAGCAGGATCTCAAGGACTAACTAATCAAGAGAGGGAAAT
>NW_004524592.1:7988795-7995718 GCF_000260255.1 Octodon degus
AAAAAAAAATAAAATATTTTTATACAATTTTAACTTTAACATTATCTACATCTGAATTTTAATTGTTCTCTAAACCCAGTTAATCTTAGATTAGTCTTCTCAATATCATCTAGTAGCTGTTGGATGCATTCCTAATCTCCAGCTGTTCTTGAGGTATGTAAATAAATGATCACCTACTTCAGCCCAATTTTCTATACTTTTTACTCATTTTTCTAATGCTGCTATCCATATTCTGAATAGAATTATAATATTCATGCTTTATGGAAGAAACCCTTAAATCATAGCTAATTATGTTCTTCCTTTTTTAATTTCACTAAGATGAACAAATTGCGTTCAGAATTTTAAAGAATTTTTAACATAATATAGCTTTATAGATAGTAAATGTATTTTAACAAGGATTAAATATATTTCTTACCCTTTGCCAAAATATTCCCAAAGACAGTGCCCATTTTTGAGCATGTCTCTTAAATTTTGCTGAGGAATCAAAAAAAATCAAATTATTCTTTGTGTAAAACTGTTTATCTGCAATGCTGTGATTCTATCATTTCTCCATAAATTTTTGCAGTGTACATCAGTCTGGGTTGGAGGTTGTTTTCTTTCAAAGGTTAAAATATTTTACTCCAAGCTTTCCTTGAGGACTCATGTTGCGAAGTCTTCTGAGAGTCTGAAAGGTTTTGCTTTCTATGTGATTAGCTTCTTTTTTAAAACAGTTTTTAATATTCTGGTTTATTTGTCAAATTTCTGGAATCTTGACTATTATATGTCTTGGTACAGATTATATTTTTATCACTGCTAGTTGGAGCTCCACATGCCTCACTTACCTCTCTGTCAAATTATGCTTTCTTGCTTGGGATATTTTCTGCCATGAATTCTGTGAACAGGATTTTAAAATATCATTTATTCTATCTCTTGCCTTTTCATAGACTTATGTTATTATGTTACTATGTTATCTTTTGTTATTCTTTGCGTCATCTAGCAGCTTCTGGATTGAGTTCTCATGGTTCTGTGCTATTTTAAAGAGCTCATTCTTTTCATTGTCATTAGCCACAGTGTCGTCTTGAGATTGGATGTTCTGTCCTCACACTATCTTATTCTGGTGTGTATACCTTCAGTGCAATTTTTAATCTGGATATCCCTTTGAATCTGTCTTGTGAATTCCATTTCTTTCCTATGTTGAGCATTCATGATTTCAATCGCATTTCAAAATTCCTTTATTTTTATGTCTTTGTCTACTCTAGTGATTAAACATGTTTTTTTTATTATGCTCACCATCTATGTGGTTATCTGAGAAATTATTTGTGATCTGACTTTTTTTTAATGGTCTCATTAATTTACTTTGTTACTTCCACTGTTACCACTTCAGTGAATGCAGATACATTGTTCCACTTTATTGTCCCCTGGATTCACCTTTGGTGAGCTGGAAGTATGGGGTTTCATCTTTTTAATTATCTCCTCATTTTCTCCTTTTTAAAATTTAATTAATGAAATGCTCCTTTTAAGTTACCTAGAGTAACTAGCTTTATTGCTAGTACTTGGAATACTTAGGAAATATCTACTAAATAGAGTCTTCCAGGTGTAGCTACATTTTGGGTTTTCAGTCTGTTACAAGACCCTACCTCCAGTTTATTGGGGATGAGAGGTGCTGCTCACTGGGCCCAGCCCATGGTTCTTTGGCCCTGGCCTATAGTACATTTTTAAGACCCTTAAACAATCTCAGTCTAGGTATACTAAGAAGAACAATTAATTAGAACACTTATGCCAGTTGAAGCAGCATAACGATATGTGTTATTGCAATAACAATAGCATCAGACAAAGCCCAGAAAATGACGAACTATATGGACTTAATTAGTGGTTACATAACAACATCTAAAATGATCCAGAAAATTGTATGCAATAAATAAGCCTTTAATATAGAAATTTCTCCCTCAGGGGAGAAAATTTAAAAGGGATTGGGAGGGAAATAAATAGAAGAGGCAGATTAAAAGCAAGGCTGGAGAACAGATGAACATTACAATAACTTTGGGAAGCTAGTTAAGAAGATAGGAGGGAAAGACAGAAGGAAGAAATGAAAACAAAAACAGAATAGAATAAGAACAATAACAAAACTAGAAATAATTTTCACACTCCTATAACAAGAATAAGCAAGAAAAAAAAAAAAACGAATATAGGAAAAGAAGAAAAAATGCCCATCTCAAGTTGTATCTCTGCTGTCACTGGTTGACAAAGTGGGCAGACAGATTCTAGATCCATATTGGCTAAACCCAGCAAGACAACTGCAGATTTACAGCAGGAAAGTAGGTAATCTTAGCAATCCTGCACCTTTAGTTCCACTATGTTCAGGCTGGTTTCTGTTTCTGAGGCTAGAATCAGATTTGTTCATCCTAGAGCAGTCCTCAGGCCTCCTTCTGCCTTGAACTCAGTAGCAGCCTGACCTGAAACTGTACTGGGTTATTAGCTCAACTGGCCCCTTTCCAAGATGGCTACTAGCCAGTCACTCTCTGCTGGGGTCCATTTGAGCCAAAATAATTCACCATCCACTGAAGTCCATTGTGTCTATTTCTCTGACCTCCTGCTTCACTTCTCTGTGGAGGCCTCCTAGATTGGAAGTAATCAGGCATCTGCACATTTGAGCCATCCCTCCCACACAGTGAGTCTGTACTCAAGAAGAAACAGCTGTCTGTCACCTTGTTATTGGAAATATCTCTCTTTGATCTCGCCTTGGGCTTCATTTCTCATGTCAGATTCTTGCTGGATTCAAGGGATCCACTTCCTTCTTTTCTTCCTCACATTGCTCAATTCCACTGTTTGGACACCAAAACTCAGAAAGCCTCTTTTTCTGATGCTAACCGCTCTGTCATCTTCCCAGAAGCCTTAGATTTTTAAAACATAGGAAAAATCACCATGGATAGCAAGAAGAGGGGAGAGAACGTGGTTTAATATTTTTTGAGCTTTAGTCTTTCCTCATTTATTCCCTTCCTCTTTTAGAAAGTGAATGTCCACAGTTGATGTGATTTTTTTTTCTTTCCTTTTAAAGGTCATTCCAGAGCTGCTGTGCTGAATGACATATGTTACTTTGCCTTTTGTTTGAAGATATAAAACTTAATAATGTGTGTAAGAGTACAAGCATGTTGAGGTACATGTTTGGTCACAGAAAGAAGTAGAGTGGCTCATATATGGTGTTTGTAAAAAGGATATCAAGTCCGCATCTTGTACAGCAATTAACCACTAAGAAGAATGTATGCAGTGTGTTAATTATTGAAACTGTCCTACCGATTTGATTTGAAGCTGTCTCATTGCTATTTGTTTATCAATAAAATTATGGCAAAAAAAAGAAGAAAGAAAGATTGTTCTGCAACTTGAACATTTCCTTCTGCCTGGTCTCAAAAGGTTTTAGGATGATGTTGGTAAACAAGCTTCCCGTAGCAGCAAGCCCATTACTGAGGCGCATTTGCCCTGTGCTGTGAGTTATCATTGTGCCTCTAAGATTTAGATCCCGAAATGAGACATACCCGTCCAAGTGCTCCCATACATATGCAGTATTACAACCTAGTTATTTTTGAAAGTTAATAATGTGAAGTCCTGGAAATTGAATATTGTCAAGAAAACAAACACATTATGTGGTGGTATACAATGAGTGCAGACAGAGGAACCAATGGCGATAGCTTTGTGCCAAATTTCTAACATCTCTTTAATTTTAAAAGTATCATGAAATTACACAAATCCTCCTTTAGAATCAATGGATTTGTAGCTTTTTCATGTATCTCATGCTTGACAGTATGAAATATTATCCACAGATTACTGGAAGAATTTTCAGTTGCTTGAAAATAATTTCTAAATATGAATTATATTCTTCCATTGATATCATGGTCCTTAACTGTTAGGTATCTGAACTTCTTGTTATTTGATACTTTTATATGCAGCCTGTAACTTGTACAAAAAAAGCATTGCTGATAATTTTATGGACTACATATAAAAGAAGCTTGGACATGATATAGATGGTTAATTAGTTCAGGATAATGCACTAGGCAGTATAGATATTTTTGTAAAAATAGAATGGCAAAGAGTCATATTCATGTTAGACATAAATACTTCTTGGTGCTTTGTTTCCATCATATAAGTGAAGTGCTCTTAATGTTTTACTTGTCTTATAATAGCTTATGATGTAGTTACTCATATCATTACCTAACTTTATAGATGAAGCAGACAGATTAATTCGTAATATGACACAGCTAGTAGAGAACACCATGGTTGTTATCCACAGAAGCTTCCAGAATTTAATTAGAATGCTCCTTAGGACCAATTTGTTTATTAAGATTGCTGTGCCTTTCACGTTAATTCATTCCCACACATAAAGCTAAAAAGAAGGAATAATAAGCAGGGAGTATTAAAAGTAGTGCCAGGGAAGTAAATTTAATTTAGCACTTTTGTTTTTCAAAAGTGACATTATCAGCAGTATATGTAAAGGCAAAATTGACTGCAGCTGTATAAAACTGAAAAGTATTCAGGGAGAATGATGCACTCATTCAAATGTTAAGGGAATAGAGCTATAACATAAGGAGAAAATAGGTGAATTCAAGATTGTAATGAACAAGAGTATATAGGAAAACTCAGATTACAAAGAAACAAGAAAATAAATTTCAAATGCAGAAAGTTGTATACCAGGGAAATGAAACAACATTTTAATTTAAAAATTAACCTCAAGATATTAAAGATAAGGATATATCCATCTGAAAAGGTCCTGTTGCAGCCTTATCCAAAGCATGTAGATACTCAAGACTGTAATACACAGTGTCACTTTTTCTCAATCAAAACTTACTAAGATTAAAGAGAATATACACTGTGGATAACCATGAATGGTTTGTGGAAGGTGTAGGAAGTAATAATAGGATTCAGGTTTGTTTTGAGGTTCAGGGAAGGATTCAAGAAAGCAGAACTTTGCTAGGACTTGATGATGTCAGAGAGTAAGGCTGAGTCTAAGATTGAGTATCAGTAATTCTTATCTATAAGATAAATTGAATAGAACAAGAATAAAAGCTTGATTGGTTAAAAAAAATTAATGTCCTTTAGTGAGTCAGGATGTGAGGAATGAAAGTGACAGTCTTCTATTTCACAGCATTTAAGTTTTTCTCATGCTCATACTCAATTTCAAAGTACTCTGACTTTTTATTACCCTATTGTGGTTTCAAAATAACTTTCTCTGATGTTGATGATCTGGAAAATTGTTTTGTGAAGGCCGTCGATCTGTGAGAGGAGGCCAGATCCTAGTTACACTGAACTCTAACGCAAAGCCAGGTGGCAACTGCTTATATTGTTATGACTGCTTCTCTGTTTTTAATGTGTATCTTTATTCTTTTGTTCTGCTTTAGCAAAATACCTCTGATGAATTATTTAGACTAATTAAAATGTAATTGTAAAATTATTGGAGATTAAGAAGTGTAAGATCAAGGCCTCAGCAGTTTCAAAGTCTGTTGAAGACCCAGTCTGTTTCCAAGTGGGTACCTTCTTGCTACATCTTCTGGATAAGTCAAGTACTCTACCTTCATGTGCTAGAAGAGATGGAAGGCCAAAAGGGACTTACACTTGTTCTTTCCAGAAATTGTATAGAACACACCACACTACATCATTTTCCAAAACTCTCAACTCACATGCAATCACAATGGAGATTAAATTTCCATGTATACTTCAGAAAGGATCCCTTCAAACCAGGGACATGAGAAGTCTCCACTGTTGTCCTAGCATCATTTAAAAAAATATAATCAGTATAGTGAACATACAAATTTATGTTAGTGATTTAAGTGAATGCAAAAATTTAAGTCACAGGAAAGCCAGTTCGGGCTGAGTGGAATGATCAGTGAGACCAGCTACGTGGAAGTATCTGAAGCAGCATCAAGAAGCCAGTACTTGGTCTCTGGAGAACTCCACCAACAAAAGGCAGCTCCCAGCCCCAACATCCAGAGGTCAAGATCAGCTCCATTCACAGCATAGTTTCCGTGGCAAACTTGGCTGGAGTACATGGCATATTTCTGATATCTGACATGAATAATATCACAGAACTGTAAGCATCAGAAGTATTTTATTACCTTTATTCTGCTTTGTTTATCAGATTTACTATCCTTTTCCTGTCTAGTTGGAAGTCATCTTGTTTCAGCTTGCATTTTATGGTGATTTTCATTTTGAAATTTTCCTTTATTTCTTTTCTTTTTCATTGTCCCCTTTCTCCCTTCTTTTTTTTTCACTATAGATTTCTTACCTACCTTTTTCATTTTCTTATATTGATCCTCTCACTTTTGTCAACTACTTTTTGAATTTAGCCCATCAAATAAGTGAACATTGTCTCTTCATTTTCTGATTACTCCTTAGCATTCTGTTTCATTCTGTCACACCCGTATCTTCCAGTTTCCCAAAGTTCTGGTGATCATCCTTTAATCTCCAGATTTTACTATATTTGACCTCATTCATCACTTTATCCTGCTCCCTATTAATCTTAACACCTGTCATTCCCTGCCAAAGGGTAAAATCACTCCACTAAGGGGGAAATTACTGCATATGTGAACATGGTATACATTTTATTTTGTTGTATAACTTTATAGTTTGATCTTTTCATTGAAGATAGCAGGTTAGTTGTTACCATGATTTGTCAGCAGTTAAGCTGTACTGAAAACTAACTGTACCACTTTAAACAGGATTTCATACTTGTTATAATCAATTTTTTTCTTCTATATGTTAATGCTGTGATTGTATGATGTCATAATCACCACCACAACTCAGTACCAAGGGGATGGATGATAAGCAATATACTAACTTTGTGTCCTTTACAAATTGGAA
Source organism: Octodon degus (assembly GCF_000260255.1). Lineage (NCBI taxonomy): Eukaryota > Metazoa > Chordata > Mammalia > Rodentia > Octodontidae > Octodon > Octodon degus. The sequence continues at coordinate 7,995,621 of NW_004524592.1, forward strand.
AGGTAGGTTTTTGGGATAGTTATAAAGAACCATCTATATCTAGAAGGTATTCTGGAGAACATACATTTCCTAGAGAAGCCTCACTACTAGTGGTAAAG
>NW_004524592.1:7995938-7998774 GCF_000260255.1 Octodon degus
TGAACTTATAAAAATGATGAAAAGAAAAACTATGCTCAACATAGAAAAGAAATGGAATCAGTGGAACAGATCCAAACAGAAATCCATTTAGATTAAAAATTCCATTGAAAATGCAAAAGATTGAATAAAGGAAAAGATAGATTCTCACACCTTGAAGAAGGATTGCAGCTAGTTATGAGAAGGAAGGTGTCTTAAAAATAACAAGAGACCATGAAAAATAAATTGAAAAACTATAAGACAGTGCAAACAAGAATAACATAAAATTGATTTGGGTCAATGAAAAAGATAAGAACAGCACAAATGTCATAAAATCTCTTCACAGAAATACTGACAAAATTTTCCAAGTTTAGATAAAGAATTTAACACAAATATAAAGTATACAGAATTTCAAACAACCACAATCACACTAAAACTGCACAAAGACACATAATAATCAAAATTCCAGAAATTCAGTACATGTACAGAATTTTAAAATCTGTTAGAGAACACACACATATCACCTAAAAAGGAAAGCCCATCAAAATTATTTCAAACTTCTCAACAGGAACCCTCAAATCAAGAAGAACTTAGGTATTTCAAGTCTTGAAATTCATTTTCCAACTCATATTGATGTACCCTGCAAAATTATCTTTCAGTAGTAATAGGAAAATAATATATTTCCATGACAAAGAACAACCGAAAAAATTCGTGACTACCAAACCAACCATACAAAGAGTACTGAAAGATATTCTAGACAGAGGTAAAACTGACAATGCCAAGAACAATAAGCAGAGACAAACAACCAGGCAGGACAAGCAATTAAGAAAGGAGAAAAGCAGAGAAACAATAGCAGGAAAATATAAGGACAAAGATAAGCCAAAATATATTAGTTATAATCATAAGTATGGATGGCTTCATTTCACCAATCTGAAGCAAGAAATTGGCCGAATGGATCAAGAAACAATATCCAACAATATGCTGTATACAAAAACACACGTAACTCAATAAGAAATTCATAAACTGAAAATCAAAGGATGGAAAACAATCTTTCATGAAATAGGAACTCATAAAAAATCAAGGGTAGCTATTTTGTTTACACACAATGTGAACTTCAAACCAAGTATAATCAAAACAGAAGAGAAGGTTACTACATACTTGTTAGGAGAAAAACTCAAGAGGAAGAGATAACAATCACAAATATGTATACATCAAACACAGGAGGATGCAACTATATAAGACAAATTTTAACATTTTAGACGTGAGACATTAAATAAGCAATAACACAATTGTAATGGAGGACCTTAATATCCTATGGATACAAAGAGGTAGATCAACTAGACAAAGAAAAGGCAAAGAAAAATGAAAATTTAACTAAACCCGTGAAAAGATAAATTTAATAGGTATTTTCAGATAGGTCTACACAAAATAAGAATACACATTTTTCTCAGCTGCACAGGGGGTGTTTTCTAATACAGACCATATACTAACTCAAACAATAAGCCTAAATAAATACAAAGGTATTAAAATTATCCCATGTATGTTATCTGACTATAATGCAATAAAATTGGAAATTAATAGCCAAAGAAACTGTAAAAACTACATAAACACATGGAAATTAAACAACACTCTCCTAGACAACCAATGAGTCAAAAGATGTCATTAAGAAAGTGAAAAGAAAACCAGGAAAGTGGAAAAATACTTTAGCAAATGGTCTCTCAGACAAAAGACAAAACACTTCTCTCTAAAACACAAAGAATTGAAAGAAATAAATTCCTCCCAAATTCAAAGACCCAATTCAGAATAGGCATCTGAATTGAACACACAATTCTCAAATGAAGAAATACAGATAGAAAATAAATATACAAAAAAGTTCAACATCTGGGTTATCTGAGAGATGCAAATTAAAACAACACTAAGATTTCATGTTACTCTGAAAAGAATGACTGTCATTAAGAAACCAACTAATAGCAAATGTTGAAAGGGCTGTGGGGGAAAAGGATCCCTTCTCTACTGTTGGTGTGAGTGTAGACTGGTGTAACCACTGGAGACATTAGTGTGGAGATTCCTGATAAACCTATGATTAGAGGTCCCATTCAACCTAGCTAGTTTACTTCTGGGTATTTTCCCCAAAGAATTAAGACAACATACCACAGTGATATATGTGCAGCAATGTTTATTTCAGCATAATTTGACATAGCTATTGATAGGTTTTTTCAGAGTTGCACTAAGGAGATAGGAAAGATAAAAGAAACCTTTGTTAACTCCAGACATGGAGAGGTTCAAGGGAAAATGCGTCAAGCAGATCCTCTGACCTGAGACAAAGAAAGAAAGGAATTTTATGGACTTTAACTGGGAGTGGAGTTTGAGGGGGATGTTTAGAATTACCTGAGGAGGTGATTGGGGCCTTCCCTGAGGTGGTGGGAGTGGAGAAAGGAAATTGCATCCTGGGATGAGTTGGAGAAGAAAGGGGAGGTGGTTTCTGGGAAGATAACCTATTGGTTTAAGGGCTTCACCCATATTAGAGCACCACTATAATAGCTCAGCAATTCATACAAGGGCCAGTTTTCCAACTGGCCACATGCTTAGTGGTCACATCTCAGATTTTCCTTTACATTACTGTTATGGTTTGTATCTAGTTCCCCCCCACCAAAAAAAAAAAAGCCTCATGTAGTCATGGGACAGATTCTAGAGTTTGTGATTAATTCATGATACAATGCTGAAATTATAGGTGTGGGTGCTACACCAACCCTAGAACAGATAGACTGAATATAATGTGGGGGGGGGGAGAGAGACTTTTTAGCTGCTGCAGCTGTCATACCTCTCTTTGTTCTTTGCTATTTTCCCACAGCTATGAATT
>NW_004524592.1:7998874-8001835 GCF_000260255.1 Octodon degus
AGCAGGAAAATATAAGGACAAAGATAAGCCAAAATATATTAGTTATAATCATAAGTATGGATGGCTTCATTTCACCAATCTGAAGCAAGAAATTGGCCGAATGGATCAAGAAACAATATCCAACAATATGCTGTATACAAAAACACACGTAACTCAATAAGAAATTCATAAACTGAAAATCAAAGGATGGAAAACAATCTTTCATGAAATAGGAACTCATAAAAAATCAAGGGTAGCTATTTTGTTTACACACAATGTGAACTTCAAACCAAGTATAATCAAAACAGAAGAGAAGGTTACTACATACTTGTTAGGAGAAAAACTCAAGAGGAAGAGATAACAATCACAAATATGTATACATCAAACACAGGAGGATGCAACTATATAAGACAAATTTTAACATTTTAGACGTGAGACATTAAATAAGCAATAACACAATTGTAATGGAGGACCTTAATATCCTATGGATACAAAGAGGTAGATCAACTAGACAAAGAAAAGGCAAAGAAAAATGAAAATTTAACTAAACCCGTGAAAAGATAAATTTAATAGGTATTTTCAGATAGGTCTACACAAAATAAGAATACACATTTTTCTCAGCTGCACAGGGGGTGTTTTCTAATACAGACCATATACTAACTCAAACAATAAGCCTAAATAAATACAAAGGTATTAAAATTATCCCATGTATGTTATCTGACTATAATGCAATAAAATTGGAAATTAATAGCCAAAGAAACTGTAAAAACTACATAAACACATGGAAATTAAACAACACTCTCCTAGACAACCAATGAGTCAAAAGATGTCATTAAGAAAGTGAAAAGAAAACCAGGAAAGTGGAAAAATACTTTAGCAAATGGTCTCTCAGACAAAAGACAAAACACTTCTCTCTAAAACACAAAGAATTGAAAGAAATAAATTCCTCCCAAATTCAAAGACCCAATTCAGAATAGGCATCTGAATTGAACACACAATTCTCAAATGAAGAAATACAGATAGAAAATAAATATACAAAAAAGTTCAACATCTGGGTTATCTGAGAGATGCAAATTAAAACAACACTAAGATTTCATGTTACTCTGAAAAGAATGACTGTCATTAAGAAACCAACTAATAGCAAATGTTGAAAGGGCTGTGGGGGAAAAGGATCCCTTCTCTACTGTTGGTGTGAGTGTAGACTGGTGTAACCACTGGAGACATTAGTGTGGAGATTCCTGATAAACCTATGATTAGAGGTCCCATTCAACCTAGCTAGTTTACTTCTGGGTATTTTCCCCAAAGAATTAAGACAACATACCACAGTGATATATGTGCAGCAATGTTTATTTCAGCATAATTTGACATAGCTATTGATAGGTTTTTTCAGAGTTGCACTAAGGAGATAGGAAAGATAAAAGAAACCTTTGTTAACTCCAGACATGGAGAGGTTCAAGGGAAAATGCGTCAAGCAGATCCTCTGACCTGAGACAAAGAAAGAAAGGAATTTTATGGACTTTAACTGGGAGTGGAGTTTGAGGGGGATGTTTAGAATTACCTGAGGAGGTGATTGGGGCCTTCCCTGAGGTGGTGGGAGTGGAGAAAGGAAATTGCATCCTGGGATGAGTTGGAGAAGAAAGGGGAGGTGGTTTCTGGGAAGATAACCTATTGGTTTAAGGGCTTCACCCATATTAGAGCACCACTATAATAGCTCAGCAATTCATACAAGGGCCAGTTTTCCAACTGGCCACATGCTTAGTGGTCACATCTCAGATTTTCCTTTACATTACTGTTATGGTTTGTATCTAGTTCCCCCCCACCAAAAAAAAAAAAGCCTCATGTAGTCATGGGACAGATTCTAGAGTTTGTGATTAATTCATGATACAATGCTGAAATTATAGGTGTGGGTGCTACACCAACCCTAGAACAGATAGACTGAATATAATGTGGGGGGGGGGAGAGAGACTTTTTAGCTGCTGCAGCTGTCATACCTCTCTTTGTTCTTTGCTATTTTCCCACAGCTATGAATTACTGCCTTCTGCCATGCGCCATTCTGCCTTGGAGCCAGCTGAGCATGGACTGAAACCTTCACTAACTGTGAGCTAAATAAACCTTTCCTTCCTTCATTTTGGATGTCAGGTATTTTGTCCCAGCAAAAAGGGAAAAAGGTAGCTGAGACAATTATTAACATTATACCTTTAAAATAGTTTAAACTTATAAGGAAAAATTGTACAATTAATAATTGTACTCATATCTAGTTAATTAAGGATTCATAATTTAAATGTCCTTAAAAAGTTCTTGAAAATTGCTTTAGTATTTAATCATTATCAATTCTATGTAAAAAATCACTCCTGGCATGGTGATATAAAACAATAATTTCATTATATTCATGGATTCAGTGGGTCAGGAAAAGGGTGAACACACAACAATGAAAATTTGCCTTTGGAAGTTTAGCTACAAACATTAGAAAATGGAGCTAAAATGAGGTATGATACCTGGATGAATACGGTGGGAGCTTCCCTCACATGTCAGACCATTAAGAATTGCTATATAGTGGACTTTTAAATAGAATATATTAATTTCAATATATTCTTTTCTGTGATTTCTTTAACTAGCTAATTTAGACTTCTTCACAGTATAGGAAGCAAATCTTGAGAACAAGTTTTCTCAATCAGCAAAGCCTAAGTGCATGACATTTTTTGTGGTCTACCCTTAGAAATCACACAATGTAATTTCTTCCCTGTGCTATTGGCTATGGATGTTTACAAAAGTGTTATACATTCAAAGCTGTGGGATGTAGAATCAGCTCTTCTTAGGAGTGGCACGGACCCCTTATAACACTCATGTGTTGATTGGGACAGAGCGGTGTTAAACTACAAACTGCTGTAGTACTGTGGTGGATTAACCATTGTTCTACTTGTAACCCCCAGTTGAACTAAATCATTGTAGTACTAGGTGTGTGTCATGGTTTGTGTTAGTTGT
>NW_004524592.1:8002255-8008686 GCF_000260255.1 Octodon degus
AAGGCTCACCTGAGGATTTTTGTCAACAGCATACAAAGGAGAACTTGAGATAAAGATGATATGCTATTCACCCTCTTGGAGAAGCTTCTCCAGCTACTTTTTCTGATCTGAACTCAGCTGTTCTCTTTGTTGGAGGATCTCAAGTCCTCACTGTCACTGAGGATCACAGTAGTTCTCTTTGAGGAAGCTGTGGCCCTTCATTGAACATTGTTTCCTGGCTCCCATGCAGATCCCTCAGCTAGCTCAGATCTTTCATCTCACAGATATAAACTTTCTAGCTTCCATCACTGACCTTTGGGTCCTCCTATTGAAGATACTTAATACTGACTTGCATGAGACATTGTTGTGGGCTCTAGGCCACCAGATGGACTCATGAAGGACATTGCCATGGGCTCCAGGGCCTCATTTGGAATCATTGGGTCTCTAGTGCAAGGGCAGATCTCTTGCACTCTTCTGCATCTGACTTTTTGGGTCCCGATTATAAAATAAGCCTATAATTATTTGTTCTGTATTAAATCAAACCCTGACTACAACAGTCCTTAACGCAAGTACACAACAATCTCTTTTGCATTAAAATATACTTTTTTCTCTCCTAATGAAAGAACTCCAAAAACTGACACAGTTATAATTCCTGCTCTGTGAAACTTAATATCTCATTATCTAAATTTCCTCCTCATTAGAAAATATTTCTCAATTATAAGTTCTCAGATACAGTATCTATAGCACTGTTCCCTGACTTGAATACTGTGGACTGTGAACTAACTTAAACACTATGAACACCATGCACCGCCAATGCCATTTAGCTAAAACACAATCAGATGACTACATGAAATGGTCACAATCAGGCATCACTATCAAAATGGAAATAGGAGGAGGCAGGTAGCAGAAACTACCTACTGATACACAAAAAATTTCAAATCCATCCATGAACAAGTTACTAATTTGTTTATTATAGTTTATCTCTACCCTACTAGAACTATTATCTCAGATTCTTGACTGAATCATCTTCAATCTTGTTTCTAACTCCCTAGTCAATCTTTCTTTGTCAAAAATCATCCCATTGTTATCCAGAGTACAGAAAACAAAGATGCTGCTGAGGAAGTGGGGGAAAATAACACATACACATGCTTGGTGGAAATATAAATTCATACAGTCGCTGTGGAAATCAATATAGAAGTTCCCCCACAATGAAAAAAATACCATGTGATCAGCTAAACCACTCCTTAAGAGCCTTCCTAAACAAAAGAATTAAACTTAGAATACTGTAGAGATACCTGAATACTCACATTTGTTGTAGCACAATGCACAATTGACAAAATATGGAATAAGTATAGGTGTTTATCAATGGATGGATGAATTTAAAACATGTTTTGTATATATACAAAAGACCATTATTCAGCCAGAAAGAGTAATAAAATTGTGTCATTTGTAGGAAAATGGATGAAACTAGAGATCTTTAAGTTAAGTGAAACAATCCAGACTTAGAAAGACAAATGAGGGGCTGGAGAGATGGCTCAGTACAATAAGCACTTCCCTGACAAGCACAAGGACCTGAGTTCAATCCCTGATTACACAAAAAGAAAAAAGAAAAGGAAAGAAAGAAAGAAAGAAAGAAAGAAAGAAAGAAAGAAAGAAAGAAAGAAAGAAAGAAAAGACAAGTGTTACTAATCCCCTCATGTGTAGAACCCAAAAATTTAGACATGAAAATAGAAGCAAGGTGAGGGGCTGGGGAGATGGCTCAGTATAATAAGCACTTCCCTGACAAGCACAAGGACCTGAGTTCAATCCCTGGTTACACAAAAAGAAAAAGAAAAAGGAAAAGAAAACAAAGATAGATAGATAGATAGATAGATAGATAGATAGATAGATAGATAGATAGATAGATGATAGATAGATAGATGATAGATAGACAAGTGTTACTAATCCCCTCAATTGTAGAACCCAAAAATTTAGACATGAAAGTAGAAGCAAGACTTGTCAGACAAGAGAAATTTGAATAAAAGGGCAGAAGAGAAGGGTATAAATGAAAGTAATAGGGGGAGTGACATGGTTGAAATATGTTACATGCATATATGAAAAGACAATAACAAGGTCCAATAGTTTGTAAAATTAGTATACAACAACAAGAATGTATATGAAGACAAAGCTATTTTTAAAAAGTAGCCTAATTTCTTTGGCCAAATTTTGCTGTTAAATGTCAGATGCAGAAATCTCTTATTTTTATAGAAGATTATGGCCATTATCAATTCACTTTGGGATGATACTAGTAAAAATATTGTAATTTCTTATGCATTAAGGGATAAGCAACTCCATTATAAAATATAGAAGAGCCATAAATTTCTTAGAGTTAATCCATCTGTAACTTTGGCTCCCTCTGTCATAAAAATTTAAAACTTCTATTATTAAACTGACAAATCATAAATATAATCCGTCTTTTTTAGGAAGTAGGCACCTGTACTTAACATTTCCACATTTAGTTTTTAAAAATAATTTTATGGAAAAACAAATAGCAATTAGACAGTATCAAAACCGATTATTAGCACAGTTTCAATAATTAATACATTGCATACTGTTGTCCTAGTGGTTAATCATTGTACGATATGCAGACATGGTATCCTATCCACAAACACTATTAGAGCAAATCTCTCTATTCATTAATTAAGAGAATGCAGCTGTATATCTATCCTAACCAGTTTAAATATACAGATACAATATGGTTGTTCATTTGTATCCCCCTTTTTTGTTTAGTTTTGCCAGACAAGGGTATTCCATTGTTATTTAAATATTGTAGGTGGGTGAATTCAGCAAAATATTCCAATATAGTCCAGTAGTCCAGAATAGTAGTGGGTTTTCCGTAAGACTGGCAATGTCAGAAGTTGTTGACTTGAGCCTTTTATAGCTCATCCTATTAATATGGATATACTTTTTATACTTCATTTTTCTGCTTTTCTACTGAATGGTTAAGACCAAGATAAAGCAAGACTTATATAACAAGAAATGTATCTTCTGTATTTGAGAAGGTCAGTCAAATCCCCTCAGGATTTACCCTGAAACCCTGTACTGCAGTTTATACATCCTTTGTCAGTGTCAGCCATGTGGACGGGTTACGGCCATTGCTTGACCAATTTGCTCTCTGTGAAAGCATGAGAGAATGTTTTCTCTCTATATGACTCTCCTTAGGCACCTTCTACATCATTGATACCTTTCCTCTGTAGCCCCATAATCTCTTTGATCAGAAAGTTGGGACACAACTGAGTTACATGATATTATAGTACAGGTTCTCCTATGTTCTGAGTGCTCACTGACCTTGAAAGGCTCAGGCCAAAATGTTGGCTGTCCTTGCAGCCCTTCTTTTTCTCTAATTTTTGGTCTGCAAACTTAGGTTGTTAACCCTCCAGAAGAGAAGCTTGTATTTATTACCCTACAACATAGGCAGTTGAACAGCTCTATTTTCATACCTGATGAATTCTGAATTCTTTGTTTTCAACATTACATCTTTAGTGTATGTCCTGCCCCATGTATTTTCTTATAAACAACTGGGAATTTTCAACATGGGTTGATGGTCTTTACTGGGTTATAATCACTAAGTGCCTTTTCTGCTTTCCATCTGATTGAAGGATAGTGTGTTTCTAAGCTTTCCCCTCAACATAGATCTCACAGTAATGTCACATATATTGGGGTTTTGGTTTATTTGTTTTTGATCTTAGCACCCTACCATTAAATCTAAGCTTGGTATTTATTGCTACTATGACAAACCAGTCTAATATTTAGTAGTTTAAAAACAGCTACTGTGTTTTATTTATGGATTCTACAGTTCAGAAGTAAAAGTAAGGCTCAGCAAGTATGACATTTGCCCAGGATCCTGTATCCTTAGATGGTAAAACCCAAAACTGAAAGTGATATGGTATGTAGGATCCCATTTCACCAGAAGACAGCTTCACTGAAGGGTAAAAGTAATGATATTATTGACTGGAACTTCCACTGGACTACCAACATAGCTATACTTGCAAGTACATGACCCCTATTCAGTCATTCTGAATCTGCTGCTTTCTATTCTGTATGGTAGATGAATTCTAAAAGTAAGCATCTCTATAAAGCAATGTATACATGCATAACTTTTTCATGATGTATTCTTGAAAATTACACAGCCTGACTTCAATTGTGCTCTCTTTATTAACCATTGCCAGGTTCAAAGGAAAGGAGACAGAGAATCACCTACTGTATAGAATGAGAGGTATACTAAGGTCATGTTGTGCTATAGTTTAGATCTAAAATATTCCCCAGGAATCTCATGTGTCCAGATGTAGGTATTTTGGGAGGTGGTTGGATCATGGAAATACTGTACTCACCCATGGATGAATTCATGTAACATTAGGAAGTGGGGCCTAGTCAGAAGCATGAATCGCTAAAGGCAAGACCTAGAAGAGGGCATTCTTTCTGGTTTCTTCCCTTCTATGCCTGCTTCCCATCAAGGATTGAGCAGCTTTCTTCTGCCAAGCTTTTCTACCATGTGCTTTTGCTTTAGAACCAGTTAACAAGACTGGACCCTCAGAAACTGTGAGCCAAAATAAACCTCTCCTCAAATTCCAGGTGTTGGGTATTTTGACTGAGCAAAGGGACTAATACATGTTCTAATGAAATAGCTAAAATGAATGTTACTGTTTCACACAATACTAGACAATAAATTCTCCAGATGAATGCAAAGGATGGTCAAGCTAATAAATGGTAGACAATATAATTACAAAAAGGCCATTGCCTAATCATATACAGTATATACACGAATGAAGAAATAAACACAAAGATCTTAGATGGGACTATGGCCTCCCCTTGACCTTTCATACATTGAAGACTTCTAAGATACTACTGTATAGTACATTATATCTTCATAATCCACATCCTCTTATTTAACTGGCAATCATGGTTTTCAAATCTGTTTTTATTAGTAGCACCAATTAAATAATAGAATAGACAATTTATATACTACTGAAGGTAGAAAAATGGGGCAGTAAGTCTACCTTTGATATAGATATAAAAAGTAGAAATATTGAGTTTAAATCTTGGATTTTTCTTTACTAGAAGTACTTTATTCAGGGAGTATTTGGCCTTTGCAGGTCATTATTTTTCCATGAGTACAATGGAGATTAACTATGTGATTTATAGGATCATAAAAATGTTCACAGTAATCTTTGTTATCAGATCCTGATAAATGGGATATTCAATTATGAATTAGAAATAGAATATGTAAAACAACAGAAAATGACTTCTCTACTATGTTAAATAATCATATGGAACTGCTTTCAGATGTTACTATAAGACATACCTATCTGTTCATGCTAGCTTTAATACTTCTACCTTTGATATTACAAACGAACTGTGCTCATATCAAACACAATAGGCCTACATCAAAATAGTCACAAAAAAGAAGCCATTACACAATAATGAAAGTTCAATGAGTCAGGAAAATATAACAATTATAAATATATATGCACACAACATCAAAGCTTGGAAATATATAAAGCCAACAGTGACAGAGTGAAGGAAGAAAGAAATATGGTAACAGGAAGAGATTTTGATACTCCATTTTATACATTAATTTTTAATTTTTCTTTTATGTCCTCCCTTTTTATAAAGTAAAAGAGTATAATGTAATATTTGGAAATGAATTTCAACTCATTTGGTTTGAAATTTATACCAAGAGAATTTGGAAAGACTACTTGACTCACCTAAGGTTAAGATATTAATTACTGCCATAACTTCAAACTGATAGAAATAAAAATTTATTATAAAATGTTCTCTGTCACAGCATTCTTTGAATAATCACAGTGTGTACTTTTCTCGTATTTCTTGAAGGCAAATTTTTTGCTTTTTATTTGTGGGCTTACTTTTTCAATTACTAAGCAAATTTCACCTGTGTTCTTCATTTGTATTTCCTGCCCTAAAATATAGATATATGGATACAATATTTGAAGAAAGTCTGTATACATAATATAAAGGTGTATATTTCATAGTATAAAGTACTATGGCTATTTATCCAATTTTTTTCTAATTCACAAGATATCTTGAAAGTCTTACACTATTTCTGTTGGAAGAGTGCTGTCTAGTATATCAGTGTCAGCAGCAAAAAGGAAAAAAATATATGAAATTTGAATTGACTTCCATTATTCTTGTTTTGCTTAAGTTTAACTTTTTAATATTTTTTGAACCAAACATATATTTTAATTATAGAACAAGAATATGAACAAAATATTTTATTTATTTTTAAATAATTTATTGGGAAACAAATAGCAATGAGAGAGTTCCAAAATTGATTAGTAGGACAGTTTCAATAATTAATACATTGAGTATTGTTGTCTTCTTAATGGTTATTCATAGTACAAGATGCAGACATGATATTCTGTGCAAACACTATTAGTACAAATCTTTCTTCTCAT
>NW_004524592.1:8008786-8024290 GCF_000260255.1 Octodon degus
TCTTGGTAACATTTTCATTTATAGTGACATTTATATACACATACATAGAGGAGATGTGTGTGTGTGTGTGTGTGTGTGTGTGTGTGTGTGTGTGTGCAGTGTGCTCTTTGGGCCCCTGATAAACCCATATATTGCTATCGTTAATTCATGTTCAACTAAAGAGAGGAAGATAAAGGTAAATTGGACACTTTTCTTTCAATAATAATTTCCATTATTGCTTGGATGGGAAAAACTCGTAGAAAAACTGATTTAGAATCATCTCTAGGATAAAAATTTTAGTACAATTTTATTTTGCAATGAGACTAACATGTGTCTTTGTAACATGTGATAATTTAAGTATAAATTTTAACAGTTATTGACAAAGTTTATGGCATCTAAAACAGTCAATGAATCTGAATTTTTCTTCTTTTTCTCTTGTGCTCTTCCTTTCTTTTTTGCCTTAAAAGCATAAAAGACCTCGGTGTGAATGAAGAACTTTTGTTGTTGCTTTCCTATACTTTGGTACATTGATATTTAATTCTTAATCTAGCAGTATCCTTCCTTAGTTTGTAATATCTTAAGTTGCAAGTGAAAAGTCACTAGCCTAGGCTTTAACTGGGATCTTCTATTACCCAGGAGGTAAGTGGGATAACTTTTTAATTTTTTTTGAATTTCTGCACTTTATATATTTGATAATTTTTGTTCAGAGAATTTTACTTGTATTTATTTTCAATTTTAACTAAAATTATTAGTGATTCCATGGAGTTTCTACTGTTTAGAAAATTGCTGATAAGCTATTAACAATTTTCCTTTGGGTCTTTATGTTTTTATCTTTTCTCCTATACCATTTCATGCAATCTGTATGTTTGAAATTAATTTGATTTGACATCTTTTAAAGTAATTTAGTAGCTGTAAAACAGAATGATTTTTTTCTGTTCTGATACTGGGAATCAAACCCAGTGCCTCATACTTTGTGCTGCTGAGCTACATCTCCAACCCACAATGATTTTGCATTAATTACACTTTTGTTTATTCATTACTTCAGTGTTTTCTAGCAGAATTCCAATGTGATTATTGTACTTTCATCACATAGGTAATACATGAATTGAAAATATGTTTGAGGTGCAAAGCATTTGACTTCTCTTGCAGTGTTTTATAATTGAATATTTTTATCTCTTCAAAATGCTGGCACAAATAGTATCTTATATATTCATTGATATATCTATATCTATATCTATATATCTCATAATGATCTCACAAGTGAGTCAGAAGGTGATTGTCTTTACATTATTTCCTGCTATAAATATTGGCTGCAAGCCTACAAGTAAATATAGTTTTACCTATATTTGTATTTGCAAGTGTTCAGAGGCCTTGTAGAAAATGTCTGTGTGGATATTAGTTCAAAGCATTCCTCTGTTTTAGCTTGTTAATCTTCATGACATTAACAACAGTTGGCATTTATGTGTCATATTCCCATGGACAACTTCATAATTTTTTCCTGTGATTGGTGTCAGGAAATTACAGCTGCCTCTGAAGGCATCTCAATTACTAAGTCACATATAATTTCACATGGACATTTGTGCATCTCATATTCAGTGTGCTCCAAGGACATTTCAATAAAAATTGAGCTACTAGAAAATGTGTTGTTGATCTTGAGAATAAGTAGCTTTAGTGTTCATCAAGTAGATTGAAATAGTAAAACAAGACTTCATATATATTTGTTAGAGAATTAAACTTGTCACAATCTTTGAGGGAGCACACTTAAAAGCTCTTAGCTAAAAGAAATTTGGGAGCAATTCTGGCGTGATTGTTCATTTTCTCTTCCATGCCACTCAGGACCCATTGGCTCCCCATAACTACAAATGTGCTTTAGTGCCTTTATTCTATGGAGTGCCTGTTGAGCTGGGTGTGGTAGATTGTAATTTTCTTGATAAAATTCCAATAATGTATCTATGGGATCAAAATACAAGCTTGTCACTCAGGGAAGAGGACCAGGAAGGGTTCTCTATATTATACCACCAAATTAAAGTATGAAAACTATAGTTTATTCAGAGAAGAATGCTTTTGATCTGCAAGACACCCCTAGTCCCCTTCTTTCTTAATTACGATTTTAAACATATAGTTGGATTTATTTCTTTAAATTTCTTAAAAATATTTTTAAAATTTTTATCATGTAAGGGAATACATAAACATATTTCCATGTCCTTTCTTTATTAAATGGTCTCATAACCAATTCATCTACTGAAAATAGTAGACAGAAAAGTTGTTCCCAAAAGATGTCCACTTTCTAATACCTGAAATTTAGGAATATATTATTTTTCTTTTTTTCATAATTTTATTGATAAACAAATAGCAATGAGACAGTTTCAAATCAAATTGCTAGGACAGTTTCAATAACTAACACACTGCATACATTCTTCTTAGTGGTTAATTGCTGTACAAGATTCGGACTTGAGATCCTATTTACAAACACCACTAGAACAAATCATTCTATTCATTAACAGAATGTAACTATATATATCTATCCTAACCACTTTGAATACACAGATACAAAATGGACATTCATCAGTATCCCCTTTTTTTGTTAAGTTATGTTATTTGAATATTATATGTGTATAAACTCAGCAAAATATTTTAAAAGAGTCCAGTAGCCCATAATAGCATTGGGTCTTCTGTTTCACTAGCAATGTCAGAAACTGTTGACGTGAGTCCGCCACAGCTCAACATAAATGTTATTTAAGTTTCATCTCTACATTTTAAAAACTTCACTTAAAGTTATATTATCATATTAGTTTAGAAAACAAAGGAAAATAAATATTGTGGTTGGTTTCACTTAGGGTGTAGATACCATTATCTAACAAAATAAAGAAAAAATATTAGAATATTTTTCTAAATTCTAATAATAACTGCAATAAACAATTTGCATTTTATCCAACTGCAGCCACACTTTAAGTTAATTATTTTTCAGTTTATTAATAAACTTGGAAAACATATTTTCAAGGTATTAATATTCTGATGGGGACCACCCTAAGCAAGTTAAAAGTTCATAATTTGGCTTTCTGTATTCAAAGTCTGAGTCTGGCATAGGCCTACATGCCTGATCTTGAGAACCAGCAGCTGCCATGCAGAAAGTAAAGCTCTCCAGGCCACTGGTCTCAGTAGAGGTCTCTATGACTCATGATGCTGTGACACCTCACAAAGCGAGATGGCATTTCAGCCGAAGGCTCTCACACAAAATTCTATAGAAGTAAATATTAACACATGGGACAAGCAAGTTTCTCCTTAATTGTATAACCTTTGTTTCTCACTAGACCTTGCCAACTTCAGTGCCTTCCACTCCTCTGTTCTCGGGATCTTCCAACAAGATCTCTGGGCGGGGGGGAAATGCACATCCAATAAAGAGTGAAAATGTCAGAGATTCTTGGTCTTAGCCTGATAAAACCTTTGACTTTCTGGAACCTCTAGCATTCTTAATTACTTTTCTGTCTATTTCATCCTTTGTTGTAACCTCATTCAGATAGCCGGGGCCTGGATCACCCCGATAGTATTTCCTTATAAAATTTATTCTGTTCATCACCCCCTTACCTAAATTATGATAAGGGGAAGAGAAGGAGGGAAGAAAGCCTGAAGAAGTCTTCAATGAAAAGAGAAAAAGAAGGTGCACTAAAACATGGCTTGATCTGAAAAACAAATTTATGGCATGTTTTATCTCCTATGACAATCTTTAAGCAATCCTATAAGATCCTCACGCTGAAACAAGTATTAAATGTTTAGAACAAGACACAATGTCCTCATAGGTATCTTCCCTGAAAGCTTCCATCTGTCACAATGGTATCACCTATCACAGTGGTATACAGGTGGTATCACCTATCACAGTGGGCAGTAAGCCATCTGTTTACTCAATGGGCCAGCAGTGTCTTCCTTAGGAGTAGTAATCCCTTTAAATATGCCAATATCTGTGAATGAAAGATGGTGGGAAGTGATATCCTAATTAAAAGATTGCACAGTGAACAATTTAGTGAGAGGAAAATTATGGAATAATGAAGGTCATTAAAAGATTAAGACAATATATGAAATTTAAATTTATCTTTTTCCAAACTTTTACAATTATGTAGGAAAAGCTATAGATAGTATACTTCACCTTAAATTGTTCTGAAAAACTACTACTGAGAAAGAAGTCGAATTTCTCTGGAAATAGTTTAGTTAAATTTCATTAGTAATTCTTAAGGACATTTTAGCCTCACCAATCAGACAAAGAAATCATAATTTCCCATTGTCAATTATTTTCACAAGAATGACACTAATATATCCATGACAAAATACATCAGAACTATCTCTCAATTTTTCTTTCCTCAGAAAGGTGTACATTTTTATTATTATGTGGAAAAGAATTATTTCAAGTAAGCCAATTTTCTAGTACTTCCAAGTATTTCTCCCACAGAGATTTATATAATGTCTCATTTGAAAGGCCCAGAGATGGCTTAGAAAGTAAAATATGGTGTGAAAAAGAAAATTTAAGGCCAAAGCAGCCCAGAGTTCAAATAAATGAACCAAAATGCACATGAATTAAGGAGATTTAAACTATTTGGTGGTGAATTTAAGTCCAAACTTTCAAATAGTGACTACAAATAATAGAAGCCTAATGGGCTATCAGGCTTTTACTGTCATTCAGAAATAGGAGATACATTTATACCCAAAGATGTCTATTTTCTTAGAGTAAATCTCACGCAGGAAATTTAATGCAAGGCTTTTATTCACAAATGACAAAAACTGAACTGTGTATGAGCATAAAATGTGGGAAGAGTCAGACAAGTAAATAAAACTCTGGGGACTTAAGGTAACAAGATGAAAACTTCATACAGACACACAGGCACGTGAATGTATTTCATTCAAATTGTGCCTGTGTCTATCTAGTCACTTTAAGCTGATCCTTCTTCTCCAACTGGTTCTTAAATGCTATCATTTAATTGAGAGAGTGTTGAGATTGACTCATTTAAAATAAATGAATGAGTAGGACTTATAAATTGTTGACTTGTGGGCCATTCACTTACAGATCAGATAGAACAGGGTCAGATTTTCCAATTTCCAAGATAGTTTTTATCTCTTAAAACTCCATGTATGCAGGTTCAAATCCCAAGTATCCCAAGCCCTTTGCAGGGAGTATTACAACTTCTTGTCAAAGTAATATTTGCCAAGTTGATGTTTTATAAGATCTCTAATCAGTAAAGAAAAGATACAAAATTGGTTTGATACTACCTGCATAGAAGCAAGGATTAACAATGTGTTTTATGTTCCTTATCTCTATCATGTAAAAAGGCACAGAGTTGTAAGAAACAAATATGCAAGAAAGAAATAGAAATTGAGAGGAAAACTAGATAATTAGGTGAAAGAACAAACTCAAAAACTCTGGAGCAGGGCTGAGGAGATAGCTCAGTAAAATAAGTGCCTGGCTGGGAAGCACAGGGTCCTGAGTTCAATCCCCACTACCACAAAAAAAGAAAAACTCTGGAGCAGTCAGACCTTATTTAATCATTAAAGAAAAAGAGAACCATAATAATATTTAATAATTATATAAACTTATCAACATATGGATATCAATGTATTTTAATATTTGATGATAAAAAGGTATAAGTATTGACAAATGTTAATATTCAAAAAATAGTTATTGGTCACATTATTTTTAATATGAAATGTTTGATGATATTGGAGAATATATCATACCCATAAATATCTTCATCTCATCAAAGTTTGAGATTATTGATAATTTCTTCTACCTTTAGTGCATTATTTATTTATAAACAAATAGCTCTTAATTTCTTTATTTATACTTAAATTAGGAGAATTAATCTTGTAGGGTACCAATGCAAAACCTCTTTATTTTAGCACAAGAATGATATATACTATCATTATACATAATATGTATTATATAATACAGCATAATTTATAATTATGTTAGTTGGTTATAATTTATTCCTATTAATTCATCCAAAAGCCTAAGTGCAACATCTCCACCTGAAGGAGATATTTTATTTAGGTGTCCTTTTTCACTCATGTATTCTAAGTGTTTCAAAGAGTGTCTGGGATGAGGACAAGCTAAGAGAACACTCACTGAAACAAGTAATGTAACATTTATGATCAGAACAAAGTGAAAGCAAACTCACACAAAGAAGAGTTAAATGGCAAGAGCTCACTGCAGTCCAGATGTATGCAGTGAACGACACTGCGAAGGCCTACACATCAGCCACTTGACACAGACAGCTACCTTTTCCGTGTTCCCATACAACATCACCCTTCATATAGGTTTATCTGAGAACCACAGCGTGCTCTAGCTTAAAAATTCCACTCATCACTTTTCTGGTATTTGTCATCTCTCCTGAAACCATAAGGCATACCAATTAAAGTAAACAGGTTGATTAAATTCCATGATTTACTCTTTTTTTTCCCTTTGGTTGTTTGCTAATCTTTCTTTTTTAAGTTTCTTACCACACCATAATTTATCTTTGCTTTTATATTTTTATATTCCTTTTTCTCTTGTCTCCCATAGTCCAAAATCCTACCAAGATTTTAACAAATTAAAATGAAGTATATTAGACATTAAATATTGAGTATAGTTTTATATAATATATTTTTTACATACAATTCACTCTGTAAATTATGTATTATTTATCTTCATGATGTGACTCTGTTTTCATATGTATGTATAAAGTTATCACAAAAGATTTATATTCACATTCATGTGCCTATATGTATGTGTATGCTAATACCTGTATGGTTTAAGTGGCCCTGTCCAGAATTATGTGGAAATTTAATTCCCATTGTGAGGTACTAGGAGGTGGTATCATGTGGAAATAATAAGAGGTGATATGATCTTGGGAACTCACTTCTGATGGGTGGATTAATGGGTGATCACAGTTTGGCTCTGCCTCTTATATGCATTCCTGTAGCCATGTGATATCTTACAACATCTTAGAGCTCTCAAACGTACTCACCAATCCCAGATTTGAATTTATGCTTCAAAGATGCAGTGATACAAACAATGGACTGAGAAGAGGATGCCAACACAACTCCAGGCACATTTAACAACTCAATCTTTGACAAAGGAACCAAAATCATACAATTGCTGGGGAAACTGTTCCATGTACAAGATTGACTCTAGATCCATGTGTTTTGCCATGTGCTTAACTAAAATAAAAATGGATCAATGATCTAAATGTTCTAAATTTAAAAATACTTGAAGACATAGACATAGGCAAGAACTTTCTGAAGAGAACAGTAATTACACAAGAAACAACACCAGGAATTAACCAATGGACTTAAATAAAGTTAGAATACTTCTGTACAGAAAAACATATCAACAGAGTAAAGACAATCTACAGAGTGGGAAAAATGTTTTATTAACTATTCTTTAGACAGAGGACAAATAAGGAGATATAAAAAACTCAAAAAATTAAACTTCCTAGATAAAAAATCCTATTAAAATCATGCAAGTGAAATGAAGAAACACTTCACAGAACAAATGCAAATACCCAATAAGTATTTGAAAATATGTTCACCACTGGCTTTTAGAGAATTGCAAATTAAAACAATTTGGGAATTCTACTCCAGAAAGAGTGACTTTCTCTGGGAAATCAAATAACAATTACTCCTGGGGAGGCTGTATGGAAAATGAAACCTTCCACACCAGTAGTGGAAATATAAACTAGTAGAGTCGTGATACAAATCAAAGTGATTTTTGCTATTTCTAAGAAATCATTCTCTTCATAATCATTAACCACAAGCTTGTCTTTTATATCTGAGATCCTGTCCTCACATTGGTTTAATATGCTATGAATAATTTCAATCAAATTTGCACTCTTCTGGATACTCTTGAATCAGTCTTCTGGATTCAATTTCTTTCATATGCTGAGAATTCATGATTCCATAATTTTGTTAAACTTCTCTATTTTTTGTCTGTATCTATTCTAGAGCCACTATACATGGTTTCCATTGTGGTCATCATCTATACAGATATACGAGAAATTATTTCTGATTTGGCTTTTTTCTAAATCCTCATGCAATTGCCTTGTTATTACTTCTTCAGAAAGCCCAGGTGAGTAGCTTTTGGATTGGCCTACCTCACCATCCCCTGGGTTTTTTCTTGGTGAGATGAATGTCTGGGGTTTCATTTTGTTTAAGTGTTTTCTCATTTTTTCTTTCTTTAGTTTAACTTGTGGGGTAATGTTTATAAATTTTCTGTGGTGGATTGCTAGTATTGATAGTATGTAGAAGTCTGAAGCAGTGAATACTTTTCTGAGTTATCTTCCGGGTATACGTATGGATTTTGTGTTTTGAGTCTTTTTCAAGATCCTACTCGTCAATTCAGTGGGGATAAAAAGTTGCTGCCTGTTTGGCTACTCCTCTGGTTCCTTGGCACTGTGCCACAGTATTTTCTGTGACTCCCAGTCAATCTCACTTTTGGAACAGTATTAAGAACAGCTGTTCAGAACAGTTATGACTCTTTCAGCTATAGTGGTGCCGATGACAATAGCATCAAAAATAACCTAGAAGATGACAAATTGAACTACCCATTAATTTTCCACCTTTAACCATATAAACTAGATTTCTAGTTATATAATAAAGTCTGAAATGACAAGAATTTAAAAAAGAGAGAGAAAAGGAGTCCATTTCCAGGTTTGTCTCTGCTGTCACTGGTAGAAAACATGTGGAGACAGTCCTGATCCATGCGGATTTATCCCAGCAACTACAGGAAACTTTTTGACAGGGCAGTGGATAATCTCAGCAGGCCTACACCTTAAGGCCAGATTCATTTGGCTTACAGCCTTCAGCACACCTTCCACAGGGCTGAGCCCAGCTGGGACTCAATAGATGGAGCCAGCTTCTGCTCTGAGTTCTGAGCCTCCATCCCACCTTTCTCTAAAATGGGTCGTGGTCAATTGCTGTCTACCCATGGGACCACTGAGCCCTACTCAACCACCAGCTGTTCATGCAGTACTTAACATTCACTGCTCCCTCTACTGCTGCTTTTCTCTGTGAGGCCTCTGGGGTCACCAGCAGACACTGTGCGTCTTCAGGTCGAACTCACTCCTCTTGCACAGTGGGTTCCCTCTCAGGGAGAAGGCCTCACTGGATGCCTCCTTCTTCCTTCTTCTTCATTGAAGTTTCTCTCTTCCCTGCCCATGGGCTTCAATTTGAAGGTCACAATCTTCCAGAGGGCAAGAGAATCACTTCTCTCCTTGTCTTCACATGTTGCTATATTCTAGAATAGTCACATACAGAGAGGTTCATTTCTACTGCTTACCATTCTCCCAGCTTTCCTACCTCTCTAGAAATCAGTATATAGATTCCTCAGAAAACAAAAACTAGAAAATTACACTTAATCCATATATTTCCCTTCTAGATACCTTCTCAGAAGAGATAAAGACATGTTACACTGCTATATTCACAACTCCTAATAGCTAAATCTTGGAAGTGGCCTACACATCCACCAACAAATAAATGACCAATGAAAATGTGGTATATATGGGCCAGTGAGCTAGCTCATTGGACTAAGCGCCTGCTTAGGCAAGTGTAGGGATGAGGGTTGAATTCCCAGCACCACATGCTGAACAGCCCCACCCATAAGTGCACTGAGCTGGCCACCAAAACCACTGTGGTAGTGCACAACTGTAATCCCAGTGCTGGGGAGGCTAAAAACAGGAGGTTGCTATGAGTCTGAGTTGCAGAGTGAGACCCTGCACCAAATACATAAAAAAGAAAATGTGGTATATAAATGCAATAGAATATTACTCTGCACTACACAAGGATTAATCTGAGTCTCTTTTTTTCCATAATTTTATTGAAAAACAAATAGCTTTGAGACAGTTTCAAACCAAACTGATAGGACAGTTTCAATAATTAACACATTGCATACATTCTTCCTAGTGGTAATTTGCTGTACAAGATGCAGACATGATATCCGATTTACAGACACCATTAAAATAAATCCCTCTGTTCATTAAGAGAATGTAACTATACATATATCCTAGCCATTTTGAATACATAGATACAAAATGGACATTCATCTGTATACCCTTTTTTGTTTAGCTCTGTCATTTTCATATTATAGGTGTGTTAACTCAGCAAAATATTCTAAAAGAGTGCAGCAGTCCATAATATGGGGCTTCTGCTTCACTGGCAATGTCAGAAATTGCTGTCCTGAGCACCCTACAGCTCAACATAACCGCATGGCTTTACTTCTTATGCTTCGTTTTTATACTTTTCTTCTGGATGGTTAAGACCAAGATGAAGGAAGACCTATGTAACAAGAGTTGTAGCTTTTGGGTCTGAGAAGGTCAGTGAAATCCCCTCAGGATTTATCCTGAGATCCTGTACCTCAGATTGTAGATCTTTTGTCAGTGTCAGCTATGTGGATGAGTCATGGCCATTGCTTGGCCAATGTGCTCTCTGTGAAAGACTGAGAGAATGTTTTCTATCCATGTGATCTCCTTAAGCACACTCTACATCATCGATCACTTTCCTCTTTGGCCCCATAATTTCCTTGATCAGAAAATTTGGGACACTACCGAGTTGCATGATGTTCAGTACAAGTTCTCATATGTCCTGATTCATAACTGACTTTAAAAGGCTAGGGCCAAAATGTTGGCTTTCCTTGTGGCCCTCCTTTTCCTTTAATTTTGGTCTGCAACTTAGTTTGTTAACGCTCCAGAAGAGAAGCTTATTGTTATTACCATGTAACCTAGGCTGTTAAGCTTAACCTCACTATCTGTCTGAATATGAAACATCTTAGGCATAACATGGAACAGATACTTTTCATCAAGTATTGATATGTTGAACTTTAAGTCCCTATATAATATGATGAAAAGACATATAAAAATTAGAATAGATTTTAAAAATAGGCACAAAGAATTATATAATTCTTATGTTTACACATAAGTCCAAAAATCTAACCATATAAAACCTTGAAGCAGGAAAGTCCTGCAACATTCCTTTTCCTATCTCCTGCTTTCATTCACCACCCCCTACTTTTTGAACAATCATCTACCTGAGTGACAACACAGCAGCAACTGGCATGTCATGACAGGCAGCTCGTATTCAGAAGACCAGAATGACAGGCACTCCAAGCATGAACCCACAATCACATATTGCCATCTTCAGTGAAGTTGCTTAGTTGACAGGTGTCTGTATATATACTTAGTCAGGATGAGAATCTTTCTAATTAACTGTTAGATTCAAAAATCTTCTGAAGATTCTCAGGATCATTAGCTTACCCATTTTCTACATATAACTATATGGTTTCTCACTGTCATGTTTCCTACCTCTTCTCCTTTCCCTCTCTTAATTAATTAGTCCTCGAGTTCTTGCTTTCCTTTTACTAGTATTATACCTATTTGTATTTCTTCTTTTGAGTTCTTATACTAGGGAAATTATACAATATTTACACATGTGTGTCTGTTTTATTCCTCTTATGAGTATATCTTCAAGGGACATCCACTTCAATATAAAGACTTCGAGTTTATCATTCTTTATAGCTGAGTAATACTCCACTGTATAAAAATACCACATCTTTTTCATTCATTCCTCAGGTGATGTACATCTTGGTTGTTTCCAAGATTTGGCTATCACAAATTGTGCTGCTATAAACATAGGCACACATATATCACTATGGTATGATGTTTTTAGATCCTCTGGGAAAATTCCCAGTAGAGGAATAGCTGGTTTAAAGGGGATTTCCAGATCAACTTTACTAAGGAGTCTCCACACTGATTTCCATAATGGTTGCACCAGTCTACATTCCCACCAGAAGTGGTGAATGGTTCCTTTTTCCCCACAGCCTCTCCAACATTTGTTGTTAGTTGATTTCTTTATGACAGCCATTCTTTCTGGGGTGAGATGATATCTCAATGTTGTTTTAATTTACATTTCGTGGATGGCTAGCGATATAGAGCATTTTATCATATATTTATTAGCTTCTTTAATTTCATCCTCTAAGCAGAGTGTGTTCATCTCAGATGCCCATTTCTGGACTGGGTCTTTAAACTTTGGGGCCCTAGTGTTTTTTAGTTCTTTATAAATTATAGAGAGCAGACCTTTGTCTGAGTACTTATTTGTCATGATTTCTTCCAAATTTCTGGGGTGTCTTTTCTCTTCATTGGTAATTTCCTTTCACGTGAAAAAATTTCTCAGCAAGAGGAAATCCCAGTTGTTAATTCTTTCAAGTGTTTCCAGTGTGATTTGACTTTTGTTCATGAAATCTTTGCCTACAACTCTGTCTTCAAGAGTTCTTCCTACTGTCTCTTCCAGGAGATTTAGAGTCTCTGTTTTAATGTTTAGATCTTTAATCAACTTTTACTTTAGCTTATTGCATGGTGATAGATGTGGGTCAAGTTTGAGTTTTCGGCACGTAGAGAGCCAATATTTCCAGCAATATTTGTTAAAGAGGCTAGCTTTCATTCAGTGAGAATGTTTTGCCCCTTTGTCAAAGATAAGGTGACTGATTGTGTTCGTAGGGGCTTCAACAACTTCTTATCTGTTCCATTGATCCTGAGGTTTATTTTGTTGCCAGTACCATGCTGATTTTATCACAGTAGCCTTGTAGTATAATTTCAAATAAGGAATTGTAATGCCTCCTGTTTTGTCGTTATTGCCCATGATTGCCTATGCTATTCTAGGTGTTTTCTCATTCCCAATAAATTTTAAGAATGATTTATCTAGCTCAGCGAGTTATGTTGGTGGTAGTTTGATAGGGATTGTATTAAATCTTTAAGCAATTTTGGGAATATGGCCATCATTACAATGTTGGTTCTTCCTATCCAGGAGCATGGAATATCTTTCCATTTTCTGAAATCCTCTAAGATCACTTTTTTCAGAGTACTGTAATTTTCCTTGAAAAGATCTTTGACTTCTTTAGTTAGATTAATTCCAAGGTATTTCATTTTTCCTCAGTGATATTTTAACAGGTATTGTTTCTATGATTTCCCTCTCAGTGTGTTTGTTGTCTGTGTAGAGGAATGCTATGGATTTTTGGGTACTGGCTTTGTAAGCTGCTGTGCTACTGAATTTTTCTATTAATTCTAGTAGCTTCTTGCTGGAGTTTTTTGGGTCTTCCAAGTAAAATATCATGTCATCTGCAAATAATGATAATTTAACATCTTCTTTACTTATTCATATTCCTTTTACTTATTTCTCTTTTCTAACGGCTCTAGCTAATGATTCCAGAATTATATTGAATACGAGAGGTGATAGAGGCCATCCTTGTGTTGTACCCAATCTAAGAGTAAAAGATTTCAGTTTTTCCACATTTAGCATTATGTTAGCCACTGGGTTTTCATAAATGACTTTTACCAGATTGAAGTAGAGGCCATCTATTCCAATTTTCTGTAGGACTTTGAACATGAATGAGTGTTGCACTTTGTAAATGCCTTTTCTGCATCAATGGAGATGATCATGTGTTTTTTGGTTTTTGCTCTACTGACATAGTGTATCACATTTATAGATTTTCAAATATTGAACCATCCTTGCATCCTTGAGATGAATCCTTCCTGGTCATGATGTATGATCTCCTTGATAATTTGCTGTATACTATTTGTTGGATTTTATTGAGGACTTTGGCATCAATGTTCATGAGGAAGATTGGCCTGTAGTTCTCTTTCTTAGTTGTGTATTTCCCTGGTTTTGGTATCAGTATATTATTTGCCTCCAGCAATGATTTTGGGAGCATTTCTTCCTTTCAATTTCATGGAAGAGCTTGAGGAGTATAGGGACTACATCTTCTGTAAATATCTTGTAGAATTCAACTGTGAATCCATCAGGACCAGCACTTTTCTTTGTCGGTAGGTTTTTTACTACATCCTGTATTTCACTGACTGTTATTGGGCTACTGAGAGGGGTTATGTCTTGTTGACTTAGTTGTGGTAATTTGTACCTTTCTAGGAATCTGTCCATTCCTTCTGTGTCTTCTATTCTTTGAGAGTAAAGACTCTCACAGTAGCTGCTGATAATTTTCTGAATTTCCTCTTGGTCTATGGTAATTACACCCTTTTCATTCCTTATTGCTTGTATTTGAATTTTTTCTTTTCTCTTTTTGATGAGGTTAGCTAGGGGCTTATCAATTCTATTTAATTTTTCAAAGAACCAGCTTTTTGCTTTTTTAAATCTTTGAATTGTTTTCTTCATCTCAATTGAATTAATTTCTGCTCTAATCTTTATGATTTCTTCCCGTCTTTGGGCTCTGGGTTTGGTTTGCTCTTCCTTTTCTAGTTGTTGAAGATGCAGCATTACTGTATTTATTTGTTACCATTCTGTTTTCCTAATGTGTGAGTTCACAGGTATGAATTTCCCTCTGAGAACTGCTTTCATCGTATCCCATAAATTCAATAAGTTGTGCTTAAATTTTCATTGGATTATAGATATTGTTGAATTTCTTGTTTAATTTCATCTGTGACCTATTGGTTGCTGAGTAGGGTGTCATTTAATTTCCATGTATTTAGGATTTTTTCTTGTTTCTTTTGTCATTTATTTCCAGTTTCATTAAATGTGGTCAGATAATATACATGGGATAATTTCTGTTTTCTTGCATAGAAATATGCATGACCTATGGAGCAGTATGTGGTCTATTTTAGAAAAGGCCCCATGTACAGCTGATAAAATGTGTATTCATCTGTGTTTGGGTGGAGCACTCTGTATATGTCCACCAAGTCCATTTGTTTCAAGCTCTATTTCAGTTCTGTTATTTCTTTACTAATTTTTGTCTGGTTGACCTATCCTTTTTTGATAAGGGTATGTTAAGTTCTCCTGTTAAGATTGTGGTATTGGATATTAGATTTTTCATATCCATTAAGATTTACTTTATATACTTGGGTGCTCCCATGCTTGGTGCATACGTATTTATGAGTGTTACCTCTTCCTCTTGAATTTTTCACCAATATATAGTGGCCTGCTTTATTTTGCTTGATCATTTTTGGTTTGAAGTTGAGACTATCTGAGAATAGAATTGCTACCCCTGCTTTTTTCTGAGGTGCTGGGGTGTGTAATATTTTCTTCCATCCTTTGACTTTCAGCCTATGAATATCTTTATGAGTTAAATGTGTTTCTTGTATACAGCATATTGTAAAATTTTGTTTCCTAATCCACTGTGCCAGTCTATTTCTCTTAATTGGTGAATTGAGTAAATTTACATTGATGTTAGAATTGAAATGCATTGACTTACGATTGACATGTTATTTACCTGTTATCGTTTACTCCTATTTCTCCTGTGTTTAATTGCTTGCTCTATTTAGTTGGTTGCCTCTGATCTCATTTGTGGAGTTCTGATCATTTTGATCTCTCTTTATAACATCTTTCAGTAGCCTGTGTAGGGTCGGCTTTGTCATCATGAAATTCTTTAGTTGTTCTTTGTCATGGAAGTATTTCACTTCTCCAGCAAACTTGAAAGAGAGTTTTTCAGGGTATAGTAGTCTGGGCTGGAATTTGTTTTCACAGAGAACTTGAAGTACTCTACTCAATGCTCTTCTTGCCTTCATGGTTTGT
>NW_004524592.1:8025494-8027708 GCF_000260255.1 Octodon degus
CATCTATTGAAGTTCAGGTGCAGATCTACAAAGTTTGGATTTATCCAACTGTTCCTGGCTTGGGTCTGGCTGTTGTGCTTAGCTCCTTCCTGCTACTGCCCTTGGGAGTGAACATGCTGTGCCCCTCTGGCACGCTGTTCTGCTCTTGGACTAGCTGGGTGGTTCTGCCCCCTGCTCTCTCTGCACAGATTGCAGTTGCAGGGTTTCACCCCAGACCAGTATGCCAGGCCTGAGCTGAGTCTGGTGGGGACAAGTTGGAGTAGGGGGAGAGGAAGCTCTCCCACACACTCACTGGCCCTGAGCTAGGACTGGATCTGAGGGTCTCCAGAACACAGCAGAAATTCTCCCTGGGTGGGTCAGGTGGGTTGGGGTGCTGAGGAGTTGTGGGGGGTGGGGTCTCAAGGGGCTGGAAGAGGGTCTCATCAAGCTGCGCCTGGTCTTGGACTGACAGGTCCCACCAGCACAGGATAGACAGAAGCTCTCCCACACACTCACTGGGCCTGGGCTAGGACAAGATATTGGGGACTCTAGAATGTAGCAGAAATTCTCACGTGGCAAGCGAAGGGGTGCTGCGGAGTGGTGGGGGGAGTTCCAAGAGAGTGGAAGACGGTGGTCTCACCCACTCTGTGCCTGGGCATGGACCGGCAGGTCCCGCTGGCTCATTGAGGCTGGAAGCTCTCCCATACACTCACCAGGCCTGGGCTAGGACTGGATCTCAACCTGAGTCTCTTTTAGGCAAATAAAATCACCTTAAGACCATAATGTAAAGGGAAATAAATCAGACACACAAGCCTAAATATCAAATAGTTTGTCCTATATAGAAAACCCAAAATGTAAATAAAGAGGAAAATAAAATTTAAATAATTGGAAGTAGGAAGATACATTTTCTCAAACAGAAAGTGTAACCAAGATATCAATAATGTATAAGAATTTGAAAAGAAGGAGGGTGAAGGCACAGACAAGAACTGAGATGTGTTCTGTACATCTTCTAACTCCACAAAAAGTAGAATGCTATGTATTCCAATCATGTACTAATAAAAAATAAACAGGAGAAAAAATAGCACACTTGAAATTATTAGCACACATATTATGTATTGTCAAACATGTAGTACATCCAATTTCAAAAAAATTACCATAAAAGATGCACTAGCATTAGTTCCCCTCAAAGTACTGTATTTGTTTTCAGTTTGAATGTGCTCATCCCATTTGTCTTACCACTTCTTGCAGCAGTCTGGAGATCCTCTTTTGTGGGTGTCTTTAGTTGTACTCTCCTTGATGCTTCATTGTCCTGAATTAATTGAGAATGTTGAATTTTTATGGTCATTTTGACTCTGGAGAAGATACAAAAGCTGGACAGTGCCAGATCCTGAGCATAAAATAGATGAAGACACACTATAAATGTTTATGAGCCTGCCTTTCTGCTGAATGGCACTCAGAGCAACACTCACTGTAGTTTTGATCACCTCATATAGATGTGGAAGACAGCTGCTTAAACTTCTTCAGAAAGTGGTGGGATAGAAAAAATGTGTATGCAAAGTGAGAGGAAAGTACTTTGAGGATTATTAATGCAACATTGCTTTCAGTTTAATAATTTTTCAAAATTTAAAAAGTCACCATATATTTTCACCCTTGTATAGCAGAAGCATTTGCATCCACTTCTGAGGTTGCTTTGCAATCTCAAATGTATAATGACAGGTATCTTACTCTTGATTTAACTGTATAACAAATGTAAAAAATAGCATCCATGCCACTAGTACAGATCCACAAATTGCTTCCAACCAAACACAGCATTCAGTACCTTGAATAGAATATTTCTTTGTGTGGATGCACCATGATTTAGTTACTCGTTCCATTTTCATGTGCATGGGAATAGGTTCTAGTTAATTAAGTCTGTTATAAAATATAATGCCATGTCTATGCTTATGAATGTTTTGTAAAAATACATAGTATCCATAAATTTCTGTTGTACAGCTCAAACTGTAAACCTTATGAACAATAGGTTAAGTACTGTACAATTCAACACTTAGGAAATAATTCCCAACTCTATGTGGTGCTGAAGTAAGCACTAAAAAACTGTAAACTGTCAATTAAATCCATTCACATTCACAGGAAAGGTGTAAGAGTGTTAAATTCTCTATAAATTATCACCAATAATTTCAAATTCTCATTTTATTTTACTCATTTTACACCTCTCTAGTCAATCCATAAATTCAT
>NW_004524592.1:8028003-8032691 GCF_000260255.1 Octodon degus
TCACACTGAATATATATATATAGTCTTCTAGTAATTATATATTTTCATAATTGTAGTTGTCTTATTATTCTCTAGAGCACTAGAACTAATTCATGTGATATAATTTTGTTTTTGAATCACTGTCTAACTTCTCTCCATCCCCCTTATTCTTCCCCCACCAAGTTTTAGTGACTACTATCCCACTCTCTTTTTCTATGGAACTGACTTAAGACAATGCGATAGCATCAAAAAGATACATGAACTCCATTTTATTATAGCGATATTCACAATAAACAAAATCTGGAATCAACCAACATTACCATTGATAGGTAAATGGATAAGGAAATGTGGCATATACATATAGTTGAATACTATGCAGCTGTTAAAGATGAAGCCCTGACTTTCAACGCAAAGTAAGTGGACTAGAAGACACAGTGTTACATGAAGTTAGCTAGGGATAGAATGAAAAATACAGCATTTTCTTACTCATTTGTGAAGTACTTGTCATTTTTTAAAAACCTTTTTCATCCACCCATGTGGCTGTGTAATCACAGCTCATTGTGGCTCTAGCTTGAACCTACGGGCTCCCAGCCAGGCTCAGGCCTTTGGAAGGTATGCTGAAGGCTGCAGGCCAAATGAATCTGGCCTTAAGGTGCAGGCCTGCTGAGATTATCCATTGCCCTGCCAAAAAGCTGCTTCTGCATTTTGGGATAAATCCACATGGATCAGGACTGTCTCCACATGTTGTCTACCAGTGACAGCAGAGACAAACCTGGAAGTGGACTCCTTTTTCTCCTTTTTTTTTGTTCTTGTTATTTCAGATTTTATTATACAACCAGAAATCTAGTTCATTTGTTTAAAGGTGGAAAATTAATGGCTAGCTCAGTTTGTCACTTTCTAGGCTATGTTTGATGCTGTTGTCATTGATACCACTATGCTGAAAGAGTCATAACTGTTTTAAACAGGGGTTCTTCCTGATATGCCAACACTGACACTAATTAAGGGTCACAGAAAACAGTAACATAAGTACAACAAAAATTGTCTTTGCTTCAGTCATCTCATGGAAGGCAGTCTTCATGCACAGAAGCTACACATTTCATGCACAAGTATCCCTTATACTGATAGTATGCATGTTTTGTTTTCCTTTTTGTTTTTTAAGCCATGGATGACATCTTTTGGATTTTTTCTATTGTTACAGTACAACTTTGTAATGTTTCACATGTCTGTTTACCTATGAGCTCACCTGTGTTCTACACAATTCTTTTGTGTAGTTCCCTGAAAAATTTTGTTCTTTCTCTGTTGTAATTGATTGCTTATGAATTCCAGTCATAATAATTTAAGGAAATTTCTCTTTGATATTTTGCACTTTTCATACTACCATCTATTTAATTTACATGTTTAGGATCAAATAATACACCACCAATATGCAATATTGTGTTTTATGTAATCTAGTTGCAGAATAATTCATTAACAGTATCTCCTCTGCCTTTGATTTTGTTGTACAAGTTTGCCATCTCAATCTTCAGTTTGGTTGAGATCTTTCTGTAGATTTTTCCATCAAGATGCAATATTGATATCTGTGTCACAAGTTTTTCTTTGCCATATATAAAGCTGTTTTATCTTTCTAAAATCCAAAGATTGTACGGCTCAACTCTCTGTTTTGAAACTATAACATTTCACTTCAATTTGCAATATTTCATTTTATGCTTTCTTCTTACATATAGTTCAACACTGGTCTACTTGTCCTCTGTTAGCAAATGTAGCATCGGTTGGAAACTGGTAAAACAATTAACAAATGTCACATTTGGATTAGTTGAGGAGATAGGAGAAAGAATTCTTTTCACAACAACAATTGTTTTACTGTTATGTGAATAAAGACCTGGTCACTGAGCTCCAAAATATGTTTCTAATCTAAAGTATATTTCTTCACATCAACCAGGGTATACATTTTTATGCTTTATTTTGAAGGCTTTTTTTGGCATATATTACCTAAAGCTACAAACACCAAGTGTAATGCAAAATATTCACCAATAGTCATGCATTTAGTGCAGACATTTCAGCTGTGTGATTCCCAATTTGCTCTGTGCTAGTGTCTTCTGCATTTGTTCTGGGTAGGCTCGGGGCCTGAGATTGCATTTTGCTCCTTCTCTTTGTCATTTTGTATAGCACTGACCTTTGGTGTAGAGATTTGGTGCAGTTATAACCTTAACATCTACTGAAATTCTAACCCAAGAGAGATTGTATGATTAAGGCAGTTATAGTTTTGTAATTGTAGAACTACAATAAGGAACACTAATAATGGGTAATAATACTCAGCAGTTGACAAACTTTTGTAAGTAATGGCTTTGTATTTTAGACAGTAAGAGCAATCATTATGTCTATATAGCTAAGCAGATATTAAATTGGGAATTTGTAAGTTCTACTATGTTCTGTCTGACAGCCTCCCTTTGATATACCTGGTGTTTTCCAGGCAGACTAGTTCACCCTGCTTAACTTTTGCTCCCTCTCTCAGTCAAGAGAGAAAGAGGGAGAATGCTCTTATAGATCAGGGTCTAGCAAAGTGTCTCAGCTTACTGGGTGCAGATCTATGAAGTCTGAATTCAACCAGTTGTGCCAGGCTTGGGTCTGGCTGCTGTCCTTAGCTTCTTCCTGCAGCAGTCTGTGGAAAGTGAACCTGCTGTGTCCCTCTGGCAAGATGTACTGCTCCTGGATTAGCTGGCTGGTTCTGGCCCCTAGCCTCTCTGCAGGGACTTCACCTGCAAAGTTTCACTCCAGACCTGTAAGCCAGACCTGGGCTGGGTCTGGAGGAGTCAAGAAAGCAAGACAGAGGATTCACTAACAAGTGGGCCTAGCAGGGTCCAGAGGGATCCAGCAGGCAAAGAGGAGTGTGGAAGTTCTCCCACACACAAACTGGGCCTGAGCTTAGGCTGCCTCTGGAGGGGTCCCGAGAGAGCAGCAGATGTTCTCACTCACATTCTGGGTCTAGTATGGTTCTGAAGGGGTTTGGAGGGGTCCCCAAAGCACAGCTGAAGGTCTCACTCACATGCCAGGCTTAAACACAAAGAGAGAGCAAGGAGAAAAGTGAGGAAACATGACGGGGGCAAAACCATACATTAGCACAGGATGGTTAAGGCAATGATCCTGAGACTCTGCAGCAGGCTTTGAAAGTAGCAGATAATTGGTAGGATTCTCACCCTGACTAACTATATATGCTGATACCTGTGAACTAAGCAACTGCACTGAAGATAGCAATGTGTAATATGAGGGCCATGCTTAGAATGCCTGTCAATCTGGTCTTCTAAATACGTACTGTTTCTCATGTCATATCAATTACTGCTATACTGTCTCTCAAGTAAATGTTTGATTTTTTTAAAAAAGGGGAATAAATGAAAACCAGAGGGGGAAAAATGTCATAGGACTGTCCTCCTACAATGTTTTATATGGCTGGGTTTCTAAATTTCTGTGTAAAAATATGTAATTGTTTATTCCTATTTTTTTAATTTTTTCTTTTCTTTCTTCACATTCTGTAGGGATTTAAAGTTTAACATATCAATACTTGATGGAAAATAACTGTCCCATGTTATATCTAATATGTTTGATACTCAGACAGAGAGGTTGAGCTCAACTGCTTAAGTAATAGGGTAATAATATTATTAAGCTTCTCTTCTGGAGGGTTAACAACTTAAGTTTGCAGATGCATAATTAGTGGAAAAGAAGAGCTACAAGGACAGCCAACATTTTGGCCCTAGCCTTTCAAGGTCAGTGAGGACTCAGGACATAAGAGAACCTGTACTGTAACATCCTGTAACTCAGTGATGTCCCAAATTTTCTGATCAAGAAGATTATGGGGCTACAGAGGAAAGCACTCAAAAATGTAGAGTGTGTCTAAGGAGAGTCACATAAATAGAAAAAATTCTCTCAGGTTTTCACAGAGAGCAAACTGGTCAAGCAATGGCCGTGAATCATCCACATGGCTGACACTGACAAAGGATCTACAAACTGTGGTACAGGGTTTCAGGATAAATCCTGAGGGGATTTGACTGACCTTATCAGATACACAAGTTATAATTCTTGTTACATAGGTCTTGCTTTATCTTGGTCTTAACCATCCAGCAGAAAAGTGTAAAAATGATGTATACAAAGTAAAGCCATATTAATATACTGAGTTATAAGGGCTGAAATCAACAGCTTCTGACATTGCTAGTACTATGGATAACCCACTACTGTTATGGACTACAGGACTATATGGGATTATTTTGATGAATTCATGCACCTACAATATTGAAATGGGAAGGGAATATCCATCTGTAACAAAACTAAACAAAAAAAGGGCATATAAATGAAGGACCATTGTGCATCTGCACATATAAAATATTTAGGATAGATATACAACAGCTTTCTCATAATTCAATGAGAAGAAAGATTTGTACTAATAGTGTTTGTGGATAGGATATCATGTCTGAATCTTGTACTATGAATAACTACTACAAAGACTACAATATGCAATGTATTAATTATTGAAGATGTCCTACTAATTTGTTTTGAAACTGTCTCTTAGCTATTTGTTTCTCAATAAAATTAATTTGAAAAGTAAAGCCATATTAATAAGTTCAGCAGTAAAAGGCTCAAGTGAACAACTTCTGAAATTGGGAGTTTTATGGATAACCCACTAGTATTATCAACTACTGGGCTATACTGGATTATTTTTC
>NW_004524592.1:8033211-8034511 GCF_000260255.1 Octodon degus
AGGGTCCTTTACATTCCTGGGATTACCATAAGAAAGCTATAATATGTACAGCAGAGCTATAAATTCTTTTAGTTCACCTAGTAAGATGTCATAATAAGCACATTTTTTAGTATGGCTATTGTTGCATACATGCCAAACGTTTTCCTTGCATTTCATTTTTGTTATATTTCACAGCATCTGAAAGCATTACACTGTCATAAACAAGTTACAACATTGAATGATATTGCTGGTATTCTGTCCAATAGGTTTCAACCCTGATGAAATCCTAACTATATTTTCATCCAAACTGTAGTCTCAGACCTAGTTCTCTCATTGGATCATTCTATTTGTTTTTGTAACCATTTGTACCATTTCAAATAATCAAATGTGTATTCACATTGCTGGTTCCTTTCAGTTGTATCAGAGGGGTCTTCATTCTCTGTGTCTATATTGGGCAATTCTTGTTCCATTTTCTTATAATAGGGATTTTAGCTCACATAATCAACATCAAAGCCATCCTACTCCTCCTCTTCCTCCTTCTCCTTCTCAGCTTCATCATCCATGCATGAGTCAATTGATAATTCACTTTCAAATATCTCCAAAACTTATAGTTTGGCTTTACATGTGAATGGGGTTACTCCACAAGAATAATAAAAAGAAAACATTTAAACAAGTAACACCTAAATACACAGAAATTTAACAATGAACACTTCATGGGTAAAACTCACCTGTTGCTGCTTTGCACATTCTGTACACAACCTGCTGTGCATCTGCCAAAAGGATGAATGCACATTTGGGTTCCTGCTTTCCCCAGAATAACTACTATGAATCACACCCACAATCCACTATGATAAATTATATTTCTGTATAACAGGAGTATGGTATCTGTGTATTTTACCCCTTTGGATGCCCAGGAAAACATGCACAAAACCTGTTACACAAAGCATTATGTGAGTACGAATGTTAGCTTGACCCTTTCACACAGGTCAATGCACCTTACTGTTCTTGTGCCAAAAATTGCTTCCTCTAGCCCACAGATGCAACTACAGAGAACCATAGCTGGCTATTATTATGCTAAACTGAAAATTTACATTAGAAAAGTACGGCATGTTAGGGCCAGTGAGATAGCTCAGCAGACTAAGCACCTGTTTTGGTAAGCACAGGGACCAGGGTTCAGTCTCCCTTCCATGGTGTGCTAGGTGGGTGACTGAGTCATCTGGGTGTGGTGGCACATGCCTGTAATCCCAGTGCTGGGGAAGCTGAAAACAGGAGGATCACTAGGAGTCTGAGCTGTGTAGTGAGACTCTGCACTAAACACATA
>NW_004524592.1:8037776-8048402 GCF_000260255.1 Octodon degus
CAAGAAATAAAAAATAAAATAAAATAATAATAAGAAGAAGATAAATGCTTGTGGAAAACATGACTTAAGATTTTCATAACATTTTTACAATCATTTAGCAATAATCACAAATGTATTACCTAAGAATATATGTAGGAAATAGTTTCTCACCAGTAGTTTTTCAATTTAAATAATAAATTATAGGGTTTTTTGTTTGTTTTATAGACATGCATTCAATGATTAACAAATATAATTTTTAAAGAAAATGTATGGTACATGACATTCCCTCCAAATTCTATTGTCACTCGATGACACTTCTGTCCAGGTCTCTGGAGATGGCCTCACTGTCAACTCTGCTACTCAGTTGGGTGATGCTCATCATCACTGACTGTATTCTGTTGCCTTTTGAAAACTGTGAGGACCCTAATCAGGTAGTGCCACTTTAAAGCTCATCTGCCTCAGACTATTATATTTTTCACTATCTCTCCAGGTTTCCATTCTTTGGTTTGTCTTCAAGACAAATTTTGGTCTGGTCATTGTTTCTGTAGAACTTTAGTTCTACATTTTAGACCAATTTTCATTTATCTCTCCTTCCTGGACAAACAATACCACAACATTTTATTGTGTTTTTCATTTAATAGAAAACATAATATTGAAAAATGATATTTGAATTACTCGTAGTTCCAAGCTCTCAACCTAGCATACTTCATGATTTTTTAACCTATTTTCTGCTTGAATATTTACTTTTATATAGGCACTATCATAGTGTCTTTTATTTTTAAATTGATATGATATCATGTAATAACCACATTTCTAGATTTTTCCCAATGTAACCTTTAGTGGATTTTTGATGTTTTATAATAATAGCATAATATAGAATAAAATATAATATTTCTTCAGAAACAAATCATTTCTCTTTAAGCATACACTAACATGTCTGGACTTTTATTAAATTTATACTCAACTTATAACTCATCTACTGCTATATAGCATTTCATGTTTTATATTAATGATTATCAATCCCATTAGAGCCACTACCATCTTTAATAGCAAATATGTAGTGACAACACTCTTTTTTACTATCTTGAAAATTATTCATATTATAAATTTATTGCATACATAATCTGAAAATTTATGGGACACAAAATCAATACAACCCTGTCTTCCAGCTTGTTTGAGAAGGCCATTGCATATGTTTTTAGGTGGGTTTCACTTGTATTTTCCAGTATCTGAGCTCTAAGTCCAATAACATCTCCCATGCTAAATCATTCCACCTCTCTCAGAGCTGAAAAACTGATAGGCAAGCTACTTTTTTACTAACTCTTTTACTCCTTAAAAACTTTTCTTAAAGATGTTTATGTAATTAATTTCTGGCAGCTAAGTCACTAATATTCCCAGGTGACCCTAAAAAGAAAACTATGTAGAGCACAAGATGAGCTGTGCTCTTTTGGATGATATGAATGAAAAATTTGGAAGGAATAGTCCGAGGCAGAGCAGGCAATACCCTCAAGTTTCTATAAAGGCAACATGGTGTGGAACTTATTGTGTCTAGAAGACAGAGGGCAAAAAGGCAGTCTTTAAGGAATAAAGAGAAGGTTTCTTATTAGAAACTTGAAAGAAGGTAAGAGGCATTAGATGGGAAGATCTTAGTAAGTTTTGGTAGTCCAGAATTTGCAAACTGTCTGGTGCTTCAGTGAGCAAAATCCTTGTGGGATCCAGTGTAAATCTTTGGGTGTCTTCAGTTGTCTCAATATTTGGCAGATTTCATGTTCTGTCTTAGCTCTTTTTACAACATCTTGTGTACCAGTACTAGTGCTGAATTGGGTTTCTCTGAAGACAGTGCTGCACACAAACAGGTTGACTGCTTGGGAAGTCATGTCTGAGTTGAGCCTGACAAAAATAACAATAACAAGGGAATAATAACCTCCTTTTAAAATGTTTTACAAGGACTGATGAGATAGCTCAGTGGACTAAATGCCTGCTTTGGCAAGTGCAGAGACCAGGGTTCGATCTCCAGTCCCACATGCTGCGCCCACCCTGCCCCTGGAGTGTGTTGAGCCTGTGACCAAGTCTGGGCATGGTGGCACATGCCTGTAATCCATGCTCTGAGAAGAATGAAAACAGGAGGACCACTATGACTCTGAGCTGCCTAGTGAGACCCTGTACCAAATACATAAATGGAAAAAAAATAAATAAAATAATTTTTTTCAGAAAAGTAAAATCAAAATTTTCATCTCTCTTTTGCTTTATATGTTATCAATGATGATATTTTTCTCTTAGTTCTACAGTAATTACTTTGTGAAGATTTATTTTTTTAAAAACCTAGATATTTTGGGGAGTCTAAAAATAGGTTCTCCTTACTATGTATTTTTACTTTAAGTTTAGGAATAACAAGATTGGGTCTGGGGATATAGCTCAACAGCCTAAACACCTACCTGGTAAGCACAAGGTACTGAGATTGATCCCTGATACATAAATAAATAAATAAATAAATAAATAAGATTATTTTGGTGTATTAATTAATAGTTAGCTTGTAACACGCAGCTGAACTGAATCAGTATGGTGCTGTGTGTGGATGGCCCACTGGGGATTGTTGCCAATGACATAAAAAGGAGAACTGGAGGAGAAGAAGGAGCATTTTGACTGTTGGAGATACTTATTATGCTGGTTTTCTTGATATGAATCCAGCTCTTCTCATTGTCGGAGGAGCTCAGGTCCTCGCTGTCACTAAGTATGGCTGCAATTCTCTTCAGGGGAGCTCTAAACCTTACCTTGAGTGTCACTTCCCATTTCCAGTACAAATCCCTCAACCTGCTGGCACAGATCTTTCAACCCACTGGTACAGACTTTCTAGCTTTCATCACTGATCTTCAGGCCTTTCCAGGATAGATTTTCAATATGGACTTGCATGAAGCATTGTCATGGTGTCTAGGCCTCCAGTTGAACCCACTGAGGACACTGCAGTGGGCTTCAGGTATTCAGCTGGACTCATGTAGTACATTGCTGTGGAATCTAGGCCTTCAGCTCAGTTCTTTGGGTCTCTACAGTATAGACAGATCTCCTGCACTTTTGCATTTGACTCTTGGATCAGTAATATAAAATAATCATATAAATTATGTGTTCTGTATTAAATCTTTTCCCTCATAAACCCATGAGTACAATGTGTTAATGTACATGTACCAATTCCTTATGATGACTATTACAATTATTTACTACAAACATGTTCTATAAAAGAAATAATCTTATGGTTTTATAAAGATATATATATATATATATATATATATATCACTGTTATCTGTAGTCTAGTCATTTTTCAGGGGCATTTACAAAAGGAAATAAAACATCATTTAAAAAACTTCATATATAATCATAAATATATATATATATATGTATATACCCATGTACTTTATACCTACAAAATTTGAAATACAATGCAAAAAAATCCTTATCAAGGTTGTACAAGCTGTTCCACTTGTCATTACTTAAGCAAAATGTGTTCATGAAAATCTCAACAGAAACACAGAAAGCCAATTTTAGAGATATCTCATTTTTTACAATAATCATTTGCTGTTGAATTTCCTGAAAATGGACCCAATCAGTAACAAACAAGGGGCAGGTTCATTGTGAAGCAATACACATGAGATTTACCATTTATCTTCACTTATGAAATGCAGTTTTGTCCTAGGTAGATTTCACTGTGTAAATATTCACAGAGAATTACACTGACACCAACACACTAGAAAGTGTGCATAAGTCATATAAAGTATATATGGACTTGAGAGAACAAAATTAGTAAAGGCCCTTCAGCTAATTTCACTGGCATTTACTTTTCTCCCCCACCATTCCACCTCTTCCCTTCTCCTGATTTTCTTCACCTCCAAAGTATTTGCCTCATTATTTACTACCATCTGCCCTTTATTTTATACTTCAATTTATATTTTAGGGACACATTTCTTGCTTCTACAGTAAGGATAAAGTAGCAAATGTTTACTGGAATTGATTTCATTATTTTACTTTTATTATCATATAAGAGAATGGGTAACTACTTAATCCTCCTTTGTAAAGAAATAAAAATAGTGACCAATTAATGAGAAATAGTAACTCATGCCTCTACCTTTACTCTACCCTGTTGACTAAAATTATAAAGTAGAAACAGTGTCATTGTGGGAGAATTTTTATATATGGTGTCTCAGTTCTTCTTTTCTTGTTGCTGGGACAAATACTGGACACCCAAAATGAAGGAAGGAAAAGTTTATTTAGCTCAGTTACTGGAGGTTTAAGTCCATACCCAGTGGGCTCCAAGACAGGGGGTTACATAGCAGAGGACAGCAGATGATGGTGGCAGAACAGCAACAATGGCAACAGGGTGGAAGACTGTCTCCCTTAAGTTGCATTCAGGCTATCTGCCCCAGGTTGTATGTAGTACTACTCACATCCACAATCCCAGCCTTGTTCATGAATGAATTTCATACTCTAGAAGTCCCCACCCCATGACCACATGAGGCTTTGGGGAGACAACTAGACACAAACCATAACATATGGTATCTTTCTAGATGGCAGGACATTTGATTTCACTAGAAAGTTTTCTTGCAATATATCCCATTAGTCTGGTTCTCTGCCATATTAATAAAGGGAGAAAAAATTGTTTTTGAGTCCAACAAAGCACTTCCAGTTTTGATTTTATTTTCTTGGGGGATGAACTTCCTCTTCAAGTTTGAATATGCTCCTCCATTTACTGAAAATTTGGAAACTGACACCACACTAAGGTGTGTCTAGAGAAGCTTATAGAAATATAAATCTGAATTTCTGATTTGAGTGATTAGCATAGGTAAGTACACCCACACACACTTTAGGTTAGCGCTTTCCCTGGTGACAAAGCATTATTTGAAGATCACCTACATGTTGCAACAGTGCTGCAGAAGTGAAGAAAGTGAGGCTTTCCTTTGTTATTACATTACTTTTAGGGGGTAGCACTTACTGTGCCAACAGAAGAGAGCAGTGAGAGGTTTCATTGCAATATCGATATTTTTCATTCAATCTGTGAGGCCTGAGACTGCTGTGACCCTTACTAACTTAGAATTTGAAGTAAAATACCAAAATGCCATTTGCTTAAAATATCAAAAATCAGCATGTATTTGAAAATAATATAGTAGAAATTTGTGATCATCTAGTACTTGATGGTTACTAGAAAAAATAGTATGAGTGACTGGACACATCTAGAAATTCACAGATCTCTCTCTTCTTAAATCTAAAATGAATATGTCCAGTGGACACTGTGCATGCATAAGTTATTTACTGTGAACTCACAGCCTCTTCTTTCCAACTTGACTCACGTGGCCCTTCCTTATTGAGGAGATCAAGTTTCCATGTTGATCATTCATCCTCCACACAGTAGCTTCAAACTTTACTGAGCTCATGAGATTGCCAATGAAAACCACTGAGACCAATAGGATAGATGGTTGATATGAACAACTAGAGACTTTTATTCAGAGAGCTTTATGCAGTGTAATGCAGATGACGGAGATCAGGCTGAACATAAGACTTATTTGGTTTTAAGCAAAACACAAGATGTTTCATTGGAAAAATGTATGTATCAGCATGTTTGTGTGTCATGGGAGATTTATTTATTTTAAAAAGCACATATATCTGTGAGATATATATATATATATATATATATATATATATATATATATCTCACAGATTCTTTATCCTTTCATCAGCTGATGGGTGTATAGGATTGTACTACCTTACACTTTCACCAACAGTGTACAAAAGTTCCTATTGCCTTAATTCCTCAGCAATATGCATTGCTTTTTATTCTTGATGACAGCCAGTCTGACTAGAATAAAATTAAATTTCAGCTTTCTAGCCATTTCCCTCATGCTGATGGATGATAAACATTTTTCATGGACTTAGCCATTTCTGTTTCTTCTTTTGAAGTATATATCCAGTTTATTTGCCTGTTTTTTGATGAAATCACTTGGTATGGTGAAATTTTAAAATTCCTTTAATATTACAGATATCAGTCTTCTAACAGATGAGTAACTAGCAAACAGTTTTCTGTCTTCAGGTTGTCCTTTCACTCTATTATTTCTTTTGCTTTGAAATAGCATTTTAATATGGTGTAGCCCTCTTCTTTTTAGTCTTGTTATCATTATTTCATTGTTGTGGCATTTCTCTTCAGTAGGTCTTTGCTTTTGCCTGTAGCTCAGTTTTTCTGTCCTTCATCACCTACCAGTTTTAAATTTTCAAATCTTCAACTGTCTTTCATTGTTTTCAATTGAATATAGTGTAGGATGAGAATGGCAATCTACTTTCTATCTCCTGCACACATATAACCAGCTTTCTCACACCCATTTGTCAAAGAGGTCATCTTTCCTTCAAAATATGCTTTGAGCACTTTTGTCAAAAAATCAAAAAGCAGTAGATGCACAGAGATGTTTTTGTATCTTCTGTTATTTATTTGGAATAAATTCGCTAAAGTAGAAACCATGGCTATGAGCTTTTCTCACAGAACTGCTTTCATTACATCATTTCTCACAGCTTGCATTTCCATTTCTTTGGATTTTCAGATTTCTTAAATTTCTTCACTAATTTTTTCAATAACACATTGATCATAGGAGGATATACTGTACAATCTCCCTGTTT
Source organism: Octodon degus (assembly GCF_000260255.1). Classification (NCBI taxonomy): domain Eukaryota; kingdom Metazoa; phylum Chordata; class Mammalia; order Rodentia; family Octodontidae; genus Octodon; species Octodon degus. Next base: position 8,044,404 of record NW_004524592.1, read on the forward strand.
GTGTATTATCTTAGTTCCTTTTGATATTGATTTCTAATTCCATTCCCTTGTGATCAGAAAGGTTGCAAGATTTTAATTGTATTTATTGAGATGTGTCATATGGCCTCAAATATGGTCTGTTTATTGGACTTTTGAGAAAAATGTGTGTCATCCTGGTATGTATGAAACATTGTAGTTATTTATTAAATTAATTTGTCTCACAGAATAGTTTAACTTTGTAGACTTTTTCTCTAGCTCTCCTCCTTAAGCCTCTTAACTCTTTCATTCTTTTATTTCTTTACTTTTCCTTTAAAGTTTTTTGCTTTTTCTTCTCCTATTTTCTAGACTATCTTACAATATTATTATTCTGATTTCTTTCTGAGTTGATGAAGGAGTAGAGGATATTTTAGTAATTTTTAAATTACATAACCACTAAGCCAGCATTGGAGCGATGGTAGGAAATAATGAGGCAAAGACTTCTGAGGTGGAGAAGAAAATCAGGAGAAGAGAAGAGGTGAAAGGGTGCGGGAGAAAAGTGGTAAGAGGAGAGGCTTTGGGGGGACAACTTAAGAGTTGGATAATGCAGTCCATTTCTATGATTGTGCTGTTGTCTACCTGCCATTTTAGATCAAGTAGTGTCTACAAAATTGGGTGCATCAACCTTCAGTGCACAAGAAATTGTTATTTTTCTTGGGAAACTTTCTTTCACCAAACATATGTAGTGATTGTTTTCCCTTTTAAAAAATTTTTCTGAAGTCAATATTATCAGGTATTAGAACAATTGCTTTTGCTTGCTTTGGCATTCTAACAGTATGAATATAATTTTTCAAGCTTCTACATTCAGCCTGCCTGTTCATTTTGGGGTTGAGGAGTGTATCCTGAAGGCAATAGGTGGATGGGCTTTGTTTTTTGATTCAATCTTCAGATATGTGTCTTTTAGTTGTAGAATTAAAACTACATTGAATACCATTACTATAAGATATGCTCTGATTCTCATCATTACATTGTTTATCCAGTGCTTGATTACTTTCTGCTTTTACTTTCCCAGTTTGATGTTTTCCTTTCCTTTGAGCCTTATCCTCATAGCTTGTGTTCAGGATTCCCTAAAGTATTTTTTACCATTCTGGGTTAGTGGTCATGTAATTTAAAACTTACTAAAATATCCTCTACTCCTTCATCAACTCAGGAAGAAATCAGAATAATAATAGTGTAAGATAGTCTAGAAAATAGGAGAAGATAAAAGAAAAAACTAAAGGAAAAATAAAGAAATAAAAGAATGAAAGAGAATTGGGTTTTGATGATAATATTGTACGAGGAAAGGAAGGATGCAGTAAGGGAAATTTAAGAGATTAGGCGAGGGACAGTAAAGGGGAAAAAGTGAATATAAGTGGAAAGTGAGAGAAGACAAGGAGATTGGATCCAATTAATAAACTAAAGGAACATTAGAAGACCCAAAGAAGAACACTTCAAGTAGGAGAGCCTGACAAGATGAAGTGAGACATTATAGAAGCAAAAGAAATAATTTGCTCTCATATACAGTTTATACATATATGTATTCATATATTTACAAACATATATACACCTCATACAAAGTCGAGGAAGATAGAATCCAGTAAACTACCAGAAACACAAAATTAGCAAATCTATGAAATAAGTCTTTGTGTGTGGGAATATAATGTGATAAAATATAAAATAAGACATCATAGATAAAAAAGAAATAGTTATCACTTTGAAGTACTTACCAGCAAAAACACATATTCTCCTGGGTACTAATAAAAAGAAATACCACTAAAAAAAGTTTTAAAATGAAAGAAAGAGGTCTGATATTCTTTTTTATGGTGCAATTTGTACTGGAGGCTAAATTAGCCGAGTTAATCCCTGCCTCTGTCCAAGAAGGGAAGGTTATATTGAGCAGAAGGCTGGCTCATACCACCTGTAGTTGTGGGTGAGAACTCTGATTGGTCAGAGGCTCAAATGAATCCCACCTACCAATTTATACTCTTCCACACATCACAAAGAGGGATCCACGAAATTCAGACTGTTCACTGAATCTTCATGGCTACAGTCTCTAGACAAACAAGGAATAGGGATCAAATGCTAAATTTTCAGAATAGGGATCAAATGCCAAATTTTCAGACTGGCATTTTGAGGTATGGCTGGCCAGAGCTTAGATGCTGCTGTCTTTACTCTGAGGTCTTCTAAGCAGATAGATAGAGGATTGGTGTGTGGAGATCCTCTTTCTGTTAGGGCCATGGTGTCCAGCATTTTGCTGGTCCCTGCAGGGACTTTCCCAGACTCAGAGTCCCTCCCATCACAGAAGTTTGCACTGCTGAGCCCTTTGCATGCTGCTACATTAAACCACTGTTGCTGTTTGGTGTCCATTCAGCCTGTCAATACAATATTCTCTAGGTTCACATTTGGTCTCCTTTGAATGGGTTGAGCGTAAGGGTCTCTCTCCTGGTCTCATGATTTTAGTTTTACCATGTCACAAAGACCTTTCTGCTATGCCCACTCTCATTCTTAAATCTGACTGTCACTTCTTTCCTGTACCTCAGTGACCCTTTGAGATATTGAAAATGGGGTCTTATTTGTGCCTAGGCAGAAGGAGCTAATCTAGATGGTATCCCATCCCACTTCAGGCCAAGTTTGTGTTTTCTAGAAACAAGGGCTAGAGAGACTCCTAAGATTGCTACCCAATCTGAGTCTGTTTGAATCTAGAAAGAAAAGATGGGAATTATCACTCACATATGTATTTACCCGGTGGTAGTCAAATACTCTGTCTGCCCAGGTTATATCTGTGCCTAGTAGCAAAGTCAGAACTTGTAAGAGAGCTGAGGTTTTCCCTTTATGACTGCACAGGAGGAAAAGACCTTCTAATATGTGAAACCACTCCTCATTCGGTGTCAGAGTACTTCCCTTCAGGGAATTTGCTTATCTGTCTGATTGCCATTCTTTCAAGGGTGCTGCTTAGTTGCTAGCTTTCTAAATATATAGTTCTCAATTTCCTCTGGACCCTTATCCTCACAGAGCCATGTGACTATTCAGAATGAATTTTCCTGATTTGAGAGTTCAGGCTGCTTCCAGCCCATCAAATTCTGTCTTCTTGTGAAATATTTTTATAAATACTTTTCTAGATAATTAGGAGCACAGTGTAAGGTCATGCTTGAAGAAGAAAAGCTCTCTAAAAGAACTTACAAATAATTTTGCAGTTATATCACTGCCTACATTTTGTTCTAGTAGTTCAGTACTAATCATACGTATCACTAAGGAACACTGGAAGTAAAGAATCTCAATGATTTAATATTGCTTTTAAGAAGTCTGTTGACATGATTCCATACACAGCTTTTTCTGTGGTTAGAATACATTGAAAAGGAGACACTGGATGAGTATGATATTTTTATTTCTTTGTCTAAAATTCCCCAAAGAATAAAATTATATGTTATTATGTGTTAAATTTAGGGATTAACTTATTAATTGAACTATTGCATTTTAATTTATTTTGGGAAGGATTCTCTATAGAAATTATTAACCTCTGCTTCAAGGATTTAGTAAACTGAAAAGATGACTCCATGGCCTTAATTATAACCCAAAGTGTGAAATTGCTGAGGGAGAAGAACGAGCTAGAAAAAAAGATAAGATTGTTAAACAAAGGAACTAAAGAGTGTACCAGGCTGACACTCTAGAGATGTGTGTGAGTACGCAGTGTTCTTCATTCAGAGGTCAGAGGGCCTTCCTTTGATATGTGATGTATTTACAGCTGTATGATGTGCACATTGCTGAATGATGAATCAACCAAACAATGAAACGTTATTTATGGATATTTAAATTTTAGCTGTGTCTTTCAGCAGAATTCTTTAGATCTATGAAAAGTTAAATAGCTGTACATCTCATTCTTAGTCTTTTTTTTTTCTTTTTAACTATGTAAATATTTGAACAGGGTCTCACTACACAGCTTGGACTCATAGTGATCCTTCTGTTTTCAGCCTTTCCAGCGCTGGGATTGTAGGCATGCACCACCAC
>NW_004524592.1:8050907-8053038 GCF_000260255.1 Octodon degus
TACTTGCCAGGCAGGCACTTAGACTCCTGATTTATCTCCCCAGCCCAAGTTTTCTTCATTTGAATGAGATACATGTTGCAAGGTGTAGTTACAGACTGATCGCACTTATTTTCTTTGGCAGGGCACATTTGATCATGTATAAAGATGTGAATTTTTGTTTATATCTTTCTTGTAAATGCATTCTTGTTTATGTCTTTCTCCTCATGTCCATTATATGGACATGAGGAGAAAGATATACACAGAAATAAAATATACTTTGGAGAAATGAGAGGAAAGAACAAACAGAAAGATGTAATTTAAAAGAAACTGTATTCTTTGTTAAAATTTTTATGCATTTTAATGAGAAAAAAGATAAAATAGCAATGAAACTGTTTGAAAGCAGTTTAGCAGGATAGTTTTATTAAAAAATACATTGCATATCATTGTCTTTGTAGTAGTTATTCAGAGGACAAGATGCAGACATGATATCTTGTCTAAACACTATTAGTACAAAACTTTCTTCTCATTGAACTAAAAGAAAGTAGCTACATGTCTTTCCTAACTATCTTGTATATACATATATATTTTTTCACTACAAAACACTCCCTTATTTATATACCCCTTTTTTGTTTTGTTTTGTCAGAGATGGGTGTTCCATTGTTGTTAGAGAAGCTGTATTTAGAGAGTATTTAAAGGACCTTTTCATACTTGATTCCAGTTCAAAGATTAGTACTTGAATTCATCAAAATAACTGAATAGTCCAATAGTCCATAAGAGTAGTGAGTTGTCAGCACAAGTGGCAATTGTCTGAAGCTATGAACTTGAGCCTTTTACAGCTCCCCAGATTAATATAGCTTTACTTTTTATACCTTGTGGTTACACTTTTCTCCTAGATGGTTAAGACCAAGTTAAAGCAAGATGTATATAACTAAAACTTTAACTTTTGCTATCTGATAAAGGCAGTCAAATACCCTCAGGATTTACCCTGGCACCATGCACAGCATCTTGTAGATTCTTTGTCAGTGTCAGCCATATGGATGAGTCATGGCCATTGCTTGACCAATTTGCTCCCTGTGAAAGCATGAGAGAATGTTTTCTCTCCAGGTGACTCTCTTTAAGCACATTATGCATCATCAATCACATTCCTCTCTGGCCCCATAATCTCCTTGATCAGAAAAGTTGGGACATCACTTAGTTACAGGATGTGACAGTACAGGTTCTCTTATGTCATGAGTCCTCACTGACCTTGAAGGGCTAGGGCCAAAATATTGGCTATCTCTTTAGCCCATCTGTCTCTGTAATTTTTGGTCTGCAAGCTTTAGTTGTTAACCCTCCAGAAGAGATGCTTAATGATATCATTATCCTATAACAGTGGTAGTTAACATCACTATCTGTCTGAACAGCACATACCTTAGACATAAAATGAAACTGTTATTTTTCAATAAACTGTGCTTGTTTTCCAACCATGGGTGTTTTAAAATTAAATCCCTACAGAATGTTAAAAAAACAATTACACATTTTACACAGATATTTTGAAATCAAACCATATTCAACATTGTGGCACTACAATCCTGCTACACTTTGTTTTTATTGTCCCTTGTTTATTTTTATTGCCTTTTTACATATACTTATTTTAAAGAGAGTGTAGCAATAATTGATATGACATTAGCAGCAGTACTCATTCAGAAGACCAAAATGACAGGTATTTTAAGCATGGTTTTAGTATTACACATTGCTGTCCACAATGTAGTTGCTTAGTTCACAAATATCAACATATAGAGTTAATCAGGGTGAGAATTCTACCCATTAACTACTATTTTCAAAACCCTGATGGAAATTCTAAGACCATTGCCTTAACCATTTGTCTATATAAATGTATGGTTTTTTGGGCTGGGGAGATGGCTCAGTAGAATAAGCACTTCCCTGGCAAGCACAAAGGTCTGAGTTCAATCCCCAGTTCCAACAAAATAAATAAATAAATAAATAATAAAGGTATGGCTTTTGTCTCTACCATATTTCCTAACTTCTTTCCTTTCTCTCTCTCTCTCTACATTGTTTAATCCTTAAGTTCCCTCTTTCCATTTAACTGTGTTATGCCTTTCAATTTTTATTTCTTTTGAGTTTTACAGTAGAGAGACAATATGACATTTAC
>NW_004524592.1:8053403-8055059 GCF_000260255.1 Octodon degus
ATTTTAGTTTTCAGGAATGCCACAGTTCTCTCTCTCTCTCTCTCTCTCTCTCTCTCTCTCTCTCTTTCACAGATATACCAAACAAATTAGAAACAATACACAATTTCACTAAACAAAATGATAAGAATATTAACGTTAGACTTGAACATTAAAGTAATATAGAAAAATAGTCAAGCATTAAGAGGATAGCATTTGCATATATTACTTCTGAGATAATTGTGAAGAATTTTACTTTAAGGTAGAATGTGTGTCCATGTGGCTCACTCAAGCTTGAATGTTTCTGAATATGTTTATTTTTCTCTAAGATGTATTATAATCACTTCCTTTGAATACTGAGTAGGGTTCAGAATTTTTCAGAGTGTGTTTTGGCTGTAAACTTTTCTTATTGCACCCTCCATATTCATTACATTGAATCCAATGATCAGAATCATGGCTTCTGGAGCATTACTGTGATGTAATAGGAAAAAGTGTGGTCTTTAAACTTTTGCACACCAGGGCTTATGTGTTAGTTATGCTCCTTGATACCTGTGTACATTTGTTTGTTGTATAGGTTATTTAATTTTCCTGTATCTCAATTTTATTTATTTTTTATTTAGAAAAAAGATGTCTAGCCTATGAGACTTGCTGTGACTAATGAATTAATTCATCTGTTTATATTTCTTACTACACTGCTCAGTACTGAAAAACCGCAGCATAATTGCAGCTATAAGTATTGTAATCATTCTTATTTAGTTATTTTCTCTGATTGACTTCCATAAAGGAGAGATAAGCCTAAAGGTATAAACATGCTATAAGGCTACTGCATAGCAACTGTCAAATGCTATTTAGCAAAGGTGGGCTAAAGCACAGGCTTGCCATCTTAGGAAAGTGAGCAATGTCTGTAACAGTGATGGCAAACCTGTTAGTGACCAAGTGCCCAACTGCAAACCAACACTCACTTACTTATTGCAAAGTGTTAGCACTGCAATTAAGCCTCTATACTGGGACTTAGAAGAAGAAAAAACCCTCATAAATTAACACCTTTTATCTTAAAAGAAAAAAAAAACACACAGTAGCAGAGCTTTCTATGATACAAATAGGTTTTCACCGAAAGGTAAAAGTTAGCATTTGGCAAGCTTTTGCACTATTAATGTGATCTTTGCTCTTGTAGGCATGCTGATAATTTGTCCAACATTGGCTGGGCTGACTGGGCTTGCATGCTGACAGAGAGAGTTTTGCATACCTACTGTGGCACACATACTATTGGTTTGGCACCACTCATCTAGAACACTCTTGAATTGCTCAATGGTGAGATAGAACAGAAAGGAAACACTACCCTTCCCTTTTCCTCTGACAGTGTGAACAGTTAGCTGTCATCCAAGCCCCCTTCAGCACCTTAAGGCTGATCTGGGGTGACTTGCTTTGCTGTTGCTTCAGAAGCAATCATCCAGGCCAGTCACAGCTACATGATGACCTGGTTGCCCCTTCTTAGCTCATGGCTACTGCAAGCACTGCTACTTCCCGTCTAAGGAGCAGTCATAAAACTGGGCCTCACAGGGAGAATTGGGAGTGATTCACATTGCCTATATTCTTGTAATCCCCAGACCCTGACAGGCCAAGAACAAAATAGCCAGCTGTGTTAGTTACTTTTCTTTCATTGCTATGACAAAGTACCCA
>NW_004524592.1:8055359-8056639 GCF_000260255.1 Octodon degus
GGATCATGAATTAATCACAACCTCTAGAAGTCCATGCTATGACTACATGAGGCTTGAAGTGACAACCAGACACAAACCATAACACCAGCCCTCCTGGGATCTCTTAGAAAACTGTAGCAGCCATGAGTCAGCTCCATTGTTTTCACAGCAATTATGAGCTATGATAATCAAATGGCTGCTTCTCTCAAATTTCAGTCCAGCTACCATCATGACAGCTGAGGCTGTCCTAGACATCCTGCCACATCTCCTTCAGGAAATATTGCTGTGGCCGTAGGAGGCTTGCAAAACTGGCCAATCACAGATAACTCTATCCTGCAGCCACTATAATGTGTCCATAATGGAAAATCTATGTGAGAATGCTCCTTATTACTCTAAAAACCTTCAAACAGGTCCACAAAGTGCAGCCCATTACTCTATGTAAACAGCACTCACTCAGTCCTTTGAGCAGTTCAGGGGTGTTCCCTCTTGTACACTACACCCCTTGGGTGCAGCATAGGTCCAAATACATCTGTATTCAAGTGGTCCTACCAATAACTCATAATTCTTATCTTTAGTATTGTGGTCTCAATGGAATGCATTCCAATATACTGTAAACAGTAGTGGTTATTAGCCTGGAAAAGTATCAGAGGCCAGTGGTGACTAGTACTCTTAGAAGTGGGTGGCAGGGACTGGTGGTGACTGACAGAGATCTATGGTGACCTACAGAGAGTACAGTGAGGGAAAAGCTTCTGGGAGAGCTCTAGATGCATACAAATGAGGCTACAAATCCTGACTGTTGAGGAGCTGAGAGCAGTGACTACCAAGAGGTAGTGCACTAAAAGCTGTAACACTAAGGGTTGAAAGCTCCTGGCATTAAAATCTCAGAACTATGAGAATAAAGGCCAAGAGCCACTGATGCTGAAATCCTGGAGCTGCTGACATTAAGAGAGCTGCTATTTTCCAATCTGTGATTTGTATCTAAGATGAGCAAGAGGGTCAGCCAGATAGCTCAGTGGACTAAAGCACCTGCTTAGGCAGGTGCAGGGAGTGGGGTTCAATCCCCAGTGTGTCCTGCCAGCAGCACCCCTAGGAGCTCTGAGACATGACTGAGTCTGGGCATTGCGGTGCATGCCTGTAATCCCAGCACTTGGGAGACTCAAAACAGGAAGATCACTACAAGTCTGATCTGTGTAGTGAGACTCTGTACTAAAATACATAAAAAAGAGGGGCTGGAGAGATAGCTCAATGAAATAAGTACTTGCCTGGCAAGTGCAAGGTCCTGAGTTTGATCCCTGGTACCA
>NW_004524592.1:8074852-8075483 GCF_000260255.1 Octodon degus
GTGCTGGAAAAACTGGCTCTCTACATGCTGAAAACTGAAACTTGACCGAGGTCTATCACCATGCACTAAGCTAAAGTCAAAATGGAATAAAGATATAAACATTAAAACAAAAACACTTAATCTCCTGGAAGAGAAAGTAGCAAGAACTCTTGAAGACATAAGGGTAGGCAAAGAATTCATGAACAAAAATAAAATCGCACGGGTAACTCTTGAAAGAATTAACAACTGGGACCTCCTCATTAAGAAGTTTTTGCAAGTCAAAATAAATTACTAACAAAGTGAAAAGACAACTCACAAATTTGGAAAAAATCTTGACTAATAAACATTCAGACAAACATCTTCTCTCTAGAATTTATAAAGAACTAAATAACATTTGGGCCCCAAAATTTAAAGAGTCAGTCCAGAAATTAACATCTTCATGAATACATACTTCTCAGAAGTTGAAATGAAAGAAGATAATAATTATGTGAAAAAATGCTCCACATCACTAGCCATCCATGAAATGCAAATTAAAACAACACTGAGATATCATCTCACCACAGAAAGAATGGCTATCATAAAGAAATCAACAAACAACAAATGTTGTTGAGGCTGTGGGGAAAAGGGAATCCTTGTCCACTATTGGTGGGAA
>NW_004524592.1:8076762-8085705 GCF_000260255.1 Octodon degus
TGGAGAGGAAAAACATTCTCTCAAGCTTTCACAGAGAGCAAGTCGGTCAAGAAATGGCTGTAATTCATCCATATGGCTGACACTGACAAAGGATCTAAAAACTGAGATACAGGGTTTCAGGTTAAATCCTGAGGAAATTTGACTGAACTTATGAGATACAAAAATTATTTTTTTTATAAAGGTCTTTCTCTTTTTTAGTCTTAACCATACAGCAGAAAAGTATGAAAATGAAGTATAAAAAGTAAAGCCATACTAATATGATGAGCTGTAAAATGCTCAAGTCAACAACTTTGGACATTGACAGTCTTATAGAAAACCCACTACTATTATGGACTATTGGACTATACTGGGATATTTTGCTGAATTCATGGACCTACCATATTTAAAAGACAATGGAATGCCCTTCTCTGACAAAACTAACCAAAAAAGAGGGATACAAATGAACGACCATTTTGTATTTGTATACTCAAAAGAGTTAGGATAGATATACAGCTCCATTCTCTTATTTCAATGAATAGAGAGATTTGTTCTTAATAGTGTTTGAGACAGGATATCAGTTCTGCATCTTGTATAATGAATAACTGCTAAGACAACAATATACAATGTATTAATTATTGAATATGTACTAGTAATGGGTTGTGAAATGGTCTCATTGCTATTTGTTTCTCAATAAAAATATATTTCAAAAAGATCTACATATTGAACAAACAAAAGGATGTGTTGTGTTTGCATTCAACAGAAGTAGCCACTTAAACATGACAATGATTTTCCTTCTGCAGAACCTGACTCAAAATATGTTTGTTGTAATTGGCAATTCGAACATGTAAGTCTATTGCTCCTCTTTCCTACCCAAAAGTGATAATTAAAAAATCTGAAAAGCCCAGATAAGTATAGAGCACTGACTACCAATACATTTGACCTTGATGCTATCTGCTGTCCCTCAGTAAATATTATAGCAGTCATTTTTTTTCCAGTACCAGGGATCGAACTTAGGACCTTGCCCTTGCCAATCAGGTGCTTATTCCACTGAGCTATATCCCTAGCCCAGCAATCAATTTTTCATTAGACTTTGAGTATAAGTTTCTATGATCTCAAAATTAATATTTTTCATTTATCAGTAGAGACATTTCATAACTCTAGGAGCAAGTGCTTGAAATGTCAAGTGTATTTAACATCCTGACAGCTGTAATTTTTAAACCCTATAATCCTGAGATTTTACTATTCTATGTATACATTGTACATGCCATCATCTTTCTCACCTAACTGTGTCTCTGCTAGAGAGATACTACTTTGTTTTATACCAAGAAAGGACCTAAACAGATCATCCTGAATCTTGTCTGAATTCTTTCCATCCACATATCTCTATTATCTAAAAAATCAGTGATCATCTCTGTAAAATTCCCTTTCATAGTTCTGCAAAGTGCTTTCAGTTTCACCATGTTCAAAGCAATTTGGGACAATCAAAAAGACTTTTCCTTCTGTTACTCAAAAATCCAAAAGGAAGACTGCAAAAGTAAAGCAAAAGAAGCTAGAATTAGAAGTCCAGTGTAACTTTCATGCTATTCCACTGAGTTAGCCGAGGGGGTAAATTATACAACTTTTTAAGACTCCTGATCCAGCCCAGCCACCATGGTAACATTGTCAAATGGCACTGTCTGCTGTCTGTGAAGGATCACTTAACAGATCCAGCTTATATCTTCCTGGTGTTTTTCATGGACTCACAAAGGCCTGGTACCCAAAAATATTTTCACAATTGGAAATTCACCTTCCCATTAGTTGTTACTGTCCTCCTCCATCCTTCACAAGACACACATGTATGGTAGAGCAACACTGCTCTAGGGAAAAGAGTATTAAGAAGGAAAAGAAGATGTATGAAGTTTGTGGAGACCCAAATCAAATTGTAATGGTTTTCTTAATTGTCATGCACTACCATAATGAAATACAATAGGATAAGTTGGTAAAACAATAGAAATGTATGTTTTCATAGCTCTGGAAATTGTAATTCCAAGATCAAGTGCCAGCATGGTCAGGTTCAGAGAAAGTGTCCCCTTCTGGATTGAAGGTGGACTCCCCTGTTGTTTTGTCATATTCTAGGGAAAGTAACAGTTATTTGATATCTTTTCACATAAGTGCACTAAGGCCATCATGAGAGTGATAGATTCACCTTTATATTTTTATCTAAACCTCATTATCTACAAAAGGCTCTATGTCCAAATACCATCACTCTGGGATAGCATTCTACTTAGGGATATTTTTTGCAAATACAGAATGCATAACACAAGTCAAATCTTTCCTTATCAAGTATTTCAAAATCAGAATGTTGCTCAAGTTGGTGGAATACACTTACCTGTTAGACTAGTCATGTTATAAGTAGTGTAGATGTCCCCACAAACAGAAACACCAGAATATGTTAAGACAGCTTTGACTCTCCTTTGTGGAAGCATTCCTACCTGGCCATTCTGCCCATAATTCCTGAGCTATAGTGACAATCTGGAACATTAACTACCCTTAAATCTCTGTGTATTCCTTGTTCATGATGGGCATGAGGACATAGCCTGTGGTTAATGAGGTAGACCCTAGTTGCTGTATACATAAGAAGTTTCAATGCTTCTATGAATATTCACCATTTACCACCATTGTTATGAATTATGGTGGCCATATAGATCCTGTCAGATATTAGTTTTCTAAAGCCAAAAGAAATCAGATAAAATCCAACATCCATTCATGATAAAAATTGTCAAAACAGACATGAAGAAACCTCATCTCAGCTGGAAAAAAAAAGCCACATATGACAAACCCTATGACAACATCAGCCAGCTACACCTTAGCAGAATTTTAATAACCAGAATTTACAAAGAACTCAAAAAGAAGTCCCTAAAATAAGACCCAACCAAGAATTGTGAAAAACAACACATAATTCTTGCAGGAAAAATACCAATGGCTAATGAATACATGGAAGAAAAGTTTTCCATCACATGTCATTAGGGAAACAAAAGTTAAAACACACTGACAGTCCATCTTGGCTATCTTCAAGAAATGAAATAAGAAATGCTGACTGGACTGTGGAAGAAAGGAATACTTCCACATAGTTGGTAGGAAAATAAACTACCAATCAATATATAAACAATCAATATATAAACCAATATATAAACCAATCAACATATAAACCAATATGGAGATTTCTCAGAACACTTAAAATAGAAATTTGATTCCTCCAAGCTATTCCCCTTTTAGGTGTCTTTCAGGAAGAGTTAAAGACATCATATTAAGGGCTGGACAAATAGCTCAGTGGATTAAAGTGCCTGCAGGGTCAGGGGCTCAATCTCCAGGCCTACTGTGCTAGCCCCGCCCTTGGGGCATGCTGAGATGGCAATTGAGACTGGGTGTGGTGGCACGCTTTTGAAAATCCTTACAAATGTAATCCTTACAATCCTAAAATTTAAGATCTTTGCACAATATTGAAACTGGACCTTTATCTTTCTCTATATGCTAAATTAAAATAAAAATGGATCAAATGTCCAAACTTTAAAGCAAAAACATTAAATCTACAGAAAGATAAAATAAGTTAAACACTTAAAGACATAGGTGTAAGTATTCCTTGCTTCTCAGGTCACTGGAGGCTGTAAACAGGCAGATCACTATGAGTATGATCTAGTAGAGAGACTGTGAACACCCTGTAGACCCTTCCCTAAAATGCAAAAAAATAAAGACATTATATTATAGAGATACATGTGTACCTATGTTTATAGCACTACAAATTGTAATAGCTAAATTTTGGGAGCAGCCCATATGCCATTAATTGATGAATGGATAAAGAAAATGTCATATATATACAGAATAGAAGATGGATCTTCTGTATAGAATAACTTTGAGACATTTGTAGAAAAATGGATGCATCTTGAAACCATAATGTTAAGTTAAATAAATAAGAAATATGAGTTTAAATATCACATAGTTTCCTTATATGAACCCTAAAATATAAATAAATTCAAGACCAATATGAAAGATAATAAGAAATGGAAAGACAGATCTTTTCCAATGGGAACAGGATCAAGAGGTCAAGAAGGAAGAAGGGGAAAGACCAAAAGTGGATGAATAAAAATTTAAGATCTTTGCACAATATTGAAACTGGACCTTTATCTTTCTCTATATGCTAAATTAAAATAAAAATGGATCAAATGTCCAAACTTTAAAGCAAAAACATTAAATCTACAGAAAGCTAAAATAGGTTAAACACTTAAAAACATAGGGGTAAGAAAGGATTTTCAAAATATAACCCAATTACACAAGAAGTGACAGGAAGCATCAACAAACAGGATTGTAGCAGACTAAATTAAGATCCAGTTAAGAAATGGACAAGACAAATGAACAAACTTGTCACAGAGAAGAAGTAAAAACAGTCAAAATATAGGAAGTGGAAAGGAATTAAATAAGAAACTAATATAGTACATACATACACCTATCCCAAAGAAACTTGTAAGCTGCATTGCTACAAATATGTATTAATAAAACATTTTTAAGGTTTTTAAAAGGATGTTTTATGTGCACATACCAATTTCCCACAGTGAATATAACCTTTATGTACTAGAAAAGATGTACTTAAAGAAAAAAAATTAACGTACAATGAACATACTAATATAGATCATACCCTGCTTCATACAAAAATCCTCAGCCGATATAGAATGTAATCATACAGAATGTACTGCCTAACCCAGTGGAATCACATGTAAACTTACTATCAGAATATTGACAGGAAAATATTCAAGAAACTAAAACTTAACTCTTTTCTATAACCCACATGTCAATGAAAAAATCTTAAGAGAAATATTAAGAGAAAACATGAAAAGCAATGCATGACATTAAAATTTGTGAGATGCAGCTGAAATAATGCTGAAAGTTCACAGTAGCAAGTATTTAATATACTGGAAAAGAATAAAAGTCCAAATCAATCATTTAAGCTCTTCCCTGAAATCTAGGAAATTCACAAAAAATACACATACACACAAAAATAATAAATAAGAGAAAACATTAATGATAATATATACTGGAAAATAAATGAAATAAAAATGTATCTCTCAATAATCTAGAACCATTAACCAATCTCTAGCAAGACTGCTGCTGAAAAATGAGACAAAAACAGAGGTTGCCAATATCCAGATTGAACTAGAGAATGTTAAAACTGTGCATCTGACAGACATTGTAGGAATAAGGAAATACTGCATCAATTATACACACATAACTGACAAAATGAATTCCTTGAAAAATACAAGCTACCACAATTCACTCAGTAGGAAATTGCATAGTCCTACAACTGCTGGCGAAAGTTAATTGAGTCGCATATATCAAGTTCAGAAAAATCAGTTCTGTTGAATATGACTTCCTCCACATTTACAACCCCAAATGGTTCCCCATGACAGAAGTTTGAAGCTCTCAGAACAAAAAATTTTGGTGTGAATTTCAGCTGTCTTTGATGTCATTTTATACTTCTCTCAGCACTTTAGAAGAAAATTTTGTAAATCATGCTTTTCCTGCTGCTTGGTTCTTGAGGGAACTTGTGCTTGTCTAAGGAACTGAGAAATATGAAGGCCACAGTTGATGGGTGGATATGGCATTCACCTGCATGCCTTGGTACCTGAGCAAAGAAATTACCTAAATAAGTCAGAACCTGACAGAAAATCAAAGATTAAAAAAAAGGAGAAAAACAGACTAAGAAGAAATCATTTCAACTAAACATTAAAAAAAGCATTTTGTTTGTAGCCATGGTAAAAGAATTATTTACTGCATCAATACGGTTATTGCTTCTATAACTATTTTATTACAGCATGTTTTCAATCCCTTTTAGAAGCCACTTACTGCCCCTGGAGTATAATGTATCACACCACTGCTCAATGTAGGAGCCAACTTTTGGGATTTTAGTCCAGCTAATTCTGTCACTGGAACAGTAGTTATGACAAAATTAGGCAAAATATTTTCTCAGTCACTTTGTAAATGCATGTTTTAATCACAAATAAAAAATGAAATTATTTTGTCTGGTTATTATCTTTTTTGTATAAATCAGGAACCACCTGGTTTGCATTAGTGAAAGATTTTTAATTCTAATTAAAAAAACAAAACTTGATTTTATTGTCAAAGCAACTAAAAGAGGAATCTCTCCCATTAAGTCACCAAACAGCTTGAGTGATTCTGTTTTTAGGTGCTCTTATCTCTAATTCTCAACAGCTCTAAACTTCAGCTTTATCGTAATTGGCTCTCAGTGACTCTGGCCAGGCAGCCGCTGTTGAATGAAATTAGAAAGTGCACAGTTTTTCTGATCATTGGAAAAGCGCTGGAAGTCTTGCTATTTTCTCTCAGACACAAGCCCCTGTGTTTCCATTTCCCTGCAGTTACTGCTTTACCTAGACAATGGCTTCTTCAAGAATCCTGCAAGAAAGCATACTGGAACTAGAGCAGTAGATCCAACAACTTCCAAGACAGTTGACTCAAGAGGGAAAAGACTCATGTTATGCACATGTTAAAAATTTAACTAAATCTTTCTTGTGTTTTTAGCTTTTTGAGACAGCGAATCTATCATTTTCAGTGATGGCTTGCCAAAAAGATGGCTTGAGTAAAAGCATGATAAAACAAAACAAAAAATGCCTTTTGAGAGTCCTGAGAAATATTCTTCTCCATAGCAAGAAAGAGACAAGATCACTTTTAAGCTCCATATACCAGAAGTGACACATGACTTTCACTCATATTCCTTGCTGAGTCCAGTGAATTTACTCAGACTCAGATTGACTGGCAATTGCACACAATGGACATACATGCATTGATATATTTTGAATACTAACGTTCTTTTTTTTTTCCATAATTTTATTGAGAATCAAATAACAATGAGACAGTTAATTAACACATTGCATATGTTCTTCCTAGTGGTTAATTGCTGTACAAGATGTGGACTTGATATCCTATTTACAAGCACCATTAGAACAAACCCCTCTATTCATTAAGAGAATGTAACTATATATCTATCCTAACCACTTCGATTAAACAGATACAAAATGGACATTCATCTGTATCCGCTTTTTTTCTTAAGTTCCATCATTTAAATACTATAGGTGTGTTAACTCAGCAAAATATTCTAAAAGAGTTCAGTAGTCCATAATAGTATTGGGTCTTCCGCTTGACTGGCAATGTCAGAAATTGTTGACCTGAATCTCCTACCTCTCAACATAACAGCATGGCTTTACTTCTTATACTTCATTTTTGTACTTTTCTGTTGGATGGTTAAGACCAAGGTAAAGCAGGACCTATGCAACAAGAGTTGTAGCTTTTGGGTCTGAGAAGGTCAGTGAAATCCCCTCAGGATTTATCCTGAGATCCTGTACCTCAGATTATAGAACCTTTGTCAGTGTCAGCCATGTGGATGAGTCACGGCCATTGCTTGGCCAATGTGCTCTCTGTGAAAGCCTGAGAGAATGTTTTCTCTCCATGTGACTCTTCTTAGGCACACTCTACATCATCAATCACTTTCCTCTTTGGCACCATAATCTCCTTCATCAGAAAATTTGGGACACTGCAGAGATACATGACGTTATAATACAAGTTCTCATATGTCCTGCGTCTTAATTGACCTTGGAAGGCTAGGGCCAAAATGTTGTCTTTCCTTGCAGCCCTTCTTTTTCTCTAATTTTGGTCTGCAAACTTAGGTTATTAACCATCCAGAAGACAAGCTTATTGTTATTACCATACAACCTAGGCTCTTATGCTTAACCTCACTATCTGTCTGAATATCAAACATCTTAGCCATAACATGGAACAGGTATTTTTCATCAAGTATTGATATGTTGAACTTTAAGTCCCTACAGAATATGATGAAAAAACATTTAAAAATTAGAATATCTTTTAAAAAATAGGCATAAAGAATTATATACTTCTTATGTTTACACATAAGTCCAAAAATCTAACCATATAAAACCTTGAAGCAGCACAGTCCCACAATATTCCTTTTCCTATCTCTTGCCTTCATTCACTACCCCCTTCTTTTTGAACAATCATCTACCCAAGAGACAGCACAGCAGCAACTGGCATGTCATGACAAGAACCCAGTTGAATCCTAACATTCTTTTATGTAGACACTATGTCTGCTTCTTGGCATCGTTTTCCCTCATTAGGTAGAAAAGCTCTCCAAGACTAGAAGCAGTGTAGTCAGCTGAAGTGACTACACTTCACTTGTGGAACAATCACATACCTGCAATTCCAACCTTCTTGTGGCCACCACTGAGGAAGAATATCTTGTTTCTGCTCTCCTAACCTTTCTTGATTTCTTCTTTTTATGAAAACAGATTACCTGTGGAGAAAAGTAGTTTATAATGAGAATGCAAAGCTTGTAGTTGTTGTGTTCAATTCGCTCAATTCATATGGAGAATGAAGGCTTTTGGTGTGCACTCTCCCTCCAGGTCTCCTGCCCTTTGTATTGTTCTACCACACACCACCCCCACAGCCCTTAGCTCTAGCTGTGCAGAGTTTCTCCCTGTAACCTGAGTTTCCTTGCTCAAAGGAAAAGCCAGGAGCATGAGAATGGGAAGCAACAGACATATGAAAGCATATAATGGTAAATAAGAAAACAGCAGTGTTTGAGAGATGTCCTAATGAGAAATAAGGAAGAAAATTCTTCTGTGTCTATTTTTGAACACCTTCACTCAGTCCTATTTTAATCTTCAGAGTTCTTCCATCTCCCTTTCCTCATTCTTCTCTCTTACTTTTCTTTCCAGTTAAGCACATATATACATTTATTAATTAAAGCTGTTTCCTCTGGTAACAAAGGAAAAATAGAACTCAAATGATAGGCCATAGGATTTTGCTCAAATTGATTATTTTGAAAAATTGATCCATTAAGTTACTTATACGTTCACAGCAAGGATATGTATTTTTGTAATCTCACAAGACATTTTCACAAAGGTG
>NW_004524592.1:8085805-8087021 GCF_000260255.1 Octodon degus
TTATACTGGCTTCTCACATTGGTTCAATTTATAATTTTCACACTTTTGAGTTGAGTTGGTTGGGCTCTCTGGGGAGATGTTGGTGAAGAAATAGGCATGAAGGCCCCATCCCATTGGTGCACAGCTACCCACATTACTATTGGTCAGTAGACACTAGGTTGGTAGTTGGGGTGTTAGCCTGGCTATAAATTTCAGGCAAAATACAAAATATTTCTTGGGTCTCTCCAGATTGGAAAAAAAAAAAAAAGCTGGGTGAATGTGTACACATAGGATTAGCATAAATCTGTCCCTACCACTAATCCAACTATCTGAAGGGCTGAGTGTCCTGCAATGTGAGAGTGGCTGACCTGCAACTTGACCCTTATGTACATGTCTAGGTAGTTGCACTTCTGTAGGTAATTCTCTTTAGATTTATTTCTATCTGTAGGTGTTTAAATTTCCCTCAAGAGCCAAGCATATCCCAGACATCAAGAGGCTGAGGCAAGAGAATTGTCAGGAGTTAGAGGCCAGCCTGGACTCTATATCAAATTCAATGAAACCTGAACTATATAAAGATGCCCTGCTTCAAAAATCTACAGAAGATTGTGATAATAAATTTTCATCATAAAAGAAATCATTTAAGGAGAAAATGGAATTGAAGCCCTATTAAATCCAAGTAGCCATTAAATACACATGAGAGCATATATACTCTCATCTGAGGGGAACAAGGCTTTTGAGCTCTACCTGTTCAAAGTACTTCTTATCTTCATTAATTAGCAATATATTTTCAGGCACACAATTAAAATTTAATTTGCAGAATCACACTCATTTATTTTTATTTGTCTAATAAATTACCATGGTTTCTTTTTAAGTGAGTGCTAATGTTAAAAAGAGTAAGTAAATAAATGAATATACATTTAAAACCCTGTTTAAAAAAACTAGAAATACATTTTCCATGAATAGAACTGCTGTTATTTACTCACTGAAGTCTTGTGTGTAGATAAATGGCATTTTAAAAAGAATACAAAAGTTCTTTTCTAATTCACCAACACAGGGTTCTGAGGAATCAAAAGACACATAAAGTTTATTGCTTATTTCCTGTCTTTCAGTTTCTGATTATAGCATTCACATAGCAATAGGATCCAATTGGAAAATGAAGCAGAGTGCACCTGAGGAGAGGTGTGGAGCTTGCTACCCCAGTGATGGGGCATGAGGTGGCATGGTGACTAATAGTCCA
>NW_004524592.1:8087391-8094880 GCF_000260255.1 Octodon degus
TTCTAATTCTTTATATTTCTAGGCTGTTAAAGAGAATCCTGTATTTGTCAGCTTACTTCTTGAGCATTTTATAATAGAAGGACTCTAAAATAGCTTCATTGAGGGGTAAAGGTATAATGTGTACCATAAAATAGAACTACTTTCTCCTCTTTTACTTCTCTTAGCATCATTTGGAACTTCAATGATGAAAGTTGTTAATAATGACTGATAATGGTCTGGAGTTGCATTCAGACGCAATGCACATGCCAAAATGCAAAGAAATATGCCAACCTAAGTATCAGTCTTTTATTAATTTGTCCTGCACATATAAAGTTTACTCAATATCATAAAAGGTTTATGAGCCTACAAAGTTTCTCCTGTTGTAAATAAGCTCCCTGGGGAGAGTTTAATTTTTAAATATTTATCAAAGAAAAAAAATGCACTGGACAAAATTGAATAAGACACATAGAAAAGGCAGAAAAAAATGTACATTTACTCTGTTCAGAAAAGAAATATAGTCACAGAGTATTATGACTTATGTAGATATTCCCCCAATGTCTCATTTGCTCATAGGTGAAATTCTTCAAAGTTGGCTGGATCAAGAGCATGTGATGCCAGGATTAAGGATGTGTGCTACTAAGTTAGTCCACTGAAATTAGTAAAGCTCTGGGTGTGGCTAGATAAACTTACTGAAAACAGAAACCCCATCATGAGTATAAGTCCCAGCACCAGAGGGCTTTTAGCCTGGCTAGAATAAAAAGAAAGGCAGGAATCCTCTTGCCATCGCACTGCTTTGTGACTTCTTCCCACTATGCCATGGACCGTTTCTCCTCTGCCATGACAGCCTACCTTGGAGCTAGCTGACTATGGATTAAATCCTCCATAATATGTGATCTGAAATACACCTTTTCTCCTTTAACTTTGGATATCAGGTATTTTGTCTACCCAACAACAACAACACCCGTAGATTCAAAGTGAGAGTAGACTGGTGAAAAAACTGAAACAGCCATGAGAATTAGGGAAATGAAACTTTGATAGTTAAAAGTCCAGGTTCCTCCCAGAGGGATGTCAAGGTCACATTTGACAGCTCATGCTGAGTCCCATCTTCTATATGAACTACGCTTTTCCTTTCCTATAACGTACTCTGTTATTGTATCCATGAGCTGTAGCCCATATGGTTGAAGAAATAATGAGTCTATCTGGGGCCAAAGTTTACTTTTGGGCATCTTGAGGTGTTATTACACCTGTTCCTGAGTTGAGAATTTTCCCAAGAACTAATTTGTGACCTACTGTTTTGACTGTGACTGTTGTTCAGGATTAGGGAGGTGGACCCCAGGGCAGGACAGGGACACTTAAAGATTGAGGAGGAGGTGACTTTTAGGTTGTGATTGCTAGGAAAGCATGACATGGACCATACTAAAAGAAATATCAATATGTATTACTATAACAATTTTAAAATTAAAATATAACAAAACATAAAAGCAAAGTAAGGCACAAAATTCTTATTGCTAAAAAGACTATTCATAATTAATTTTCAAAATTAATTAAGTCATTTTATGGATATTTTAATGTATTTAGCATGCAATAATGTGATTATTAATGATTTTTTTAAATTATATGGATGTAGGATAAAAGTAATGATAGGCTATAAGGAGAAAAGAGGAATCATAATTTTTTTAAATTTTTTTTATTTTTTAAATTTTATTTATTTATTTTTGTGTGTGTGTGTGTGTGTGTGTGTGTGTGTGTGTGCGCGTGGCCAGCTCAGCCCACCAGGGGGCGGGGCTGGCTGGCATGTGGTGCTGGGGTATTGAACAGTGTCCCTGTGCTTTGCTAAGCTTGTTCTAAGTAGGTGCTTTAAACCACTGAGCCATTTCACCAGCCCGATAAATCATAATTTTAAAATTATGAAGAAAGTTGCACTTCAGGACAAAAAATTTACCCAAGGTTATAATCGATTTTTTTCCAGGGTACTCAATCCTAAAGTCCTAAGTCCTACAAAAATAGTATAAATTAAGCCTATGTTTTTTCTGTGTAAAGGGCCTTTTGTACCTTCAAACAAGCTTTTAAATTTCACCTATGAATATGCTATCATCTTAATCTGTAGAAATGGTCACATTCTTATGCTTGTAAATTGAACTCAAGCTTTCTATAGATTCATAAATTCTACAGATTTCTACCCCTTAGAATCAATAAATATACCCATCCAGTTCTAGACCATAATGCATCACACTCTGAACATCTGTACTCCTTTCTGAGTATGTGAATTTTTTTTCTGCTAAATAAATCTCTTCTGTGTTTCCTACTGACACATCTGAAAATTTGTTTCTACAACAGGAGTCAGCAAATTTATCTGACAGGATTGGTTAGTTGAGGTCCCTCAGCTCCTACTGCGGAGCCTCCTTGACCCCTGTAAAAACATCACATAAGAACTTATTCCTTGAATTGTCCTCACATTTAATGACAAGTTAGTTGTAATTTTCCTTAAAAATTATTATGTAAATAATGTCTTTTTCTCTGTGCTTAGTTAATTAGCCACCAACCCTGATAAGGCATTTTGGAATATGAGCTAAATGAACTTTATTATTTTCTGCTAATTAAATGTGATTTGACTATTTTTTATCAGAGCAGCACAATTAGCTTTGCATAATTTGTAATTTGTATTTCTCAAATACAAGAAGTCTTTGCATTAATTGTATATTTTCTACCTTTTTATTCTATCATGTACAATATGTAAAAATGTAATTTTTTGCTTAAAAGTTTCAAACATTCTAAAATTATTGAAAAAACATTGCCTTACCATGAAACATGAATAAAAGCTGCTTTAAATGTGAAAAGTAGGGCTGGCCAAATAGCTTAGTGGATTAAAGCACCTGCAAGCAGGTACAGGGGCCTGGGGTTCAATCCCTGGGCCAGCACACTGAGACTGCAATTAAAACTGGGTGCAGTGGCACACACCTGTAATCCCAGCTCTTAGGAGGCTGTAAACAGGTGGATCACTACAAGTCCAATCTAGTAGTGAGACCCTGAATACTCTGCAGACCCTTCACTAAAATACAAAAACAAAAAAAATGAAGAGCAAAAAAATATCTTCTTGCAAATTGACTCAAAGAATCCTATCCAGGCTTTAGTCTAAGGATAACAAATTTAAGTTAAACTAGTATTTCTTTCATCACTGGAAGGTCATCAGTGGGGTTTGGCTATAATCATTTGCTTTTAGAACTGATTCATGAAAGAGAAATGGACAGAAAATGAATTGAATGGGAAAGGAATATGACAGAGAAAAACTTAAGTAAATGGCTGAAAGATAGAGGGCAGATGTATATGTAAGTACGATGCCATTATTCAAGAAAGCTTTCAAGCTAATAATCCATTACAAAAGTTAGATGCCCTCTGGAGACTCTCAAAGTAAAATCTCATTGCAATTGGTATTACCAGGAAGGTGGATCCTGATGATGGGGAAAACAACTCTCAACCTGTTAGATGTTAGAGGTGCCCAATTTGTCATCTCACAGCATGGAGGAATGAAGTCATATACCAAAGGAGAATTTCTATTAGAAAAGAAGAACAGCTTTGTGGCTTCCAAAAGGGATCCCAAGTAAATATCACTGAAATTCTTTGTCAAGCATAATTTCTACAGCAAAATCACAACATGGGCACAACTTAGGTTGAACTATAACCAACCTGTATAAGTATAGTTGCTTAGCTGATACTGACCCAGTAAGCAAGCAGGTCACATGGCAAAAGTATATGGGAAGATCAAGGCATTCGTGGAAATAAATGTGTCCAAATATTCTTGTCACCCACCTATGCATCCACCTATCTGGACACACTGAACCAGGTAGTGCTCATTACAGAATAATCTCAGGTTTGTTTGTTTTTTGTGGTTGTTTTGTTTTGTTTTTTATCTCTAGGGAAGCTTGTAAGCCTAACTCATCTCTATCTTGAGGCCTGGAGCAAGATTGACCTCAACTTATAATTTGGATGTCTTCATCTTTCGTATCATCTTCCTCAAGGCCCAGTCCCTCTCTAACTGCATAGTAATTTATATCTAACTCAGCTGTCAATGATACTAACACAGCAAGGAACTGGTCCCTTCCGTGGTCCATGGTTTCTGTGCCTTTGTTGAAGGAGTGAAACCAAGACAGAAAAGTGGGCATGCAGAAGGATAGGTGGAATTTATTGTAAAATAGACATTGAGAGACTTACACCATCAATCAAGAAGGAAGGCAGTACCAAGAAGGCTTCTGGCCTGAGTGAGAGACTGGATGCTTTTTTTACACAACAAAAGTTATTCCTGGGTTTCAGGGAACTAGAAGTATGGAGTCCATGAATGTTTTACTTAGAAGTTACTTTGTCATTGGAAAATATCTTTTTAAGATGGTTGATGTTGCCTTAGGGAGGTTTCCCATGTAAGAAACTTACAAAGACAGGTTCTTAATTTAAACTAATTCTCACCCCAAAGCAGGAGGATCTTCAAAGAACATTTCCCTTCCTCATGTTTGGCAACCATGAATGCAATCTGCCTAGTTCTAGAGTTACACATCCTGACAGCCAATTGTCAGATGAAAATGCACAGTGTAATTTTAGAATGTCATTGTGGGCTGGCAAGATACATCAGTAGACTAAGCATCTGCTTTGGCAAGCGCAGGGACTAGAGTTGGATCTCTGCTCCCACATGTCATGCCAGACTCACCCCTGCAGCAGGCTGAGCCAGCAACCAAGTTCAAGCGTGGTGGTGCATGCCTGTAATCTCAGTGCTGGGAAGGCTGAAAACAGGAGTATCACGATGAGTCTAGGCTGCATAGTGAGACCTTGTATCAAACATATGAATGAAAAAAAAAAGATTTAAAATAAAAACACTTAAATGAATAAAATAAATGTCATTTTGTTCAGAGAGATCATTTTAGGTGTAAGAACTAAGAAAGAATTATAAATGTGTTGTATGTTAATGTCTTTGTTTCTTTACCTAACTAGCAAAACACACAACTTTAGTTCCACTAAAATGTCTGACCACTTACCTAACCAAAAGAAAGAAACCCTGAAGCATGCCTCATGTAGGCAGAGGCATTATACCAGGACATAGCAATGAATTCAGTTCAAAAAATAAATAACAAGCCAAGACCCAGCAAAGATGAAATATTATCCACAACCAGATTAAATTTCAATGAGACTTTTTGTTCACTCTAAGCCCTAATGTTCCCTTGCATTAAAACATTTACTTCAGAAAATAAAGACTTAGTCCTTGAAGGGTAATATTTCCTTTGCATCAAAAGAATTCTAATTTTGTAAGTCAACCTCATATTTGATTTTTGTTTTGTTTTATCTACTTTCCATGCATTTGTTATCTTACCATAATAATTTACCTCAGTGATTAGATTGGCCATGCTTGTAGATATTTTCACAGCTAGAAAAGTCTACATGGACTAGTCTGTGCCCTTTTTATCTTGAGGACTTGGGTTTTGCAATCAACATAAATATTGAACTAGTGAATGATAAAACTCAGCCTATACTGTATATGGTACTCTGGGGTAGAGCCAACAAATAGAATCCAATTCTCGCTTATCATAAGCAAATAATTTCAAGGTGTGAATTTAATATTGAAAGAAAACCAGCTACGTTGGCATGCTCAGGGGGCCTGAGGGAGGTTTTTGAGGGTGAGGTCCCAAGGTTAAAGAATGCCTGTGTGAAAGACATCAGCAACAATAGCAGGGAGCAGGGAGCATGGGGCAGAGTAGAGCACAAAAGAGTAAGAGCACAAGAGCAAGAGCCACTGGCGTCTTTATTGTATGATTCTTGCACGGGCTGTAAGAATATGCACATTCTTACATAGTGCCATAACCAGTGCATGTCTGTCTACTTCTGCTGTCATGGTTATAAAACTGTGCCCACTGTGCACCTGCCCTAGATAAATGGGGTCACATCCTCAGGTACCTTTGGACGCCTCTGAGCTTTGAAACAGTCTAAGTGGTTCTCCACATTGAACCTTAGCAAAGATCAGAGGTACAGAAATGTAACATTCTATATTTAAGAGGACCCAAGAACCTGCAGTTAACAAATAAATCAAGAACCTATGATTTTGCAAAAGCACTTTTTTATATGCTCATTTTCTTTAATAAACAACATCAATGCCTACTGCATAACAGTCAAGGCCTGTGCCATATATTTATCAAAGGCTTCAACCTTCAGGGCTAAGTTTATGGGCCTCATCCTTGGTCAGATTCTATCCTAGCAGCATCCTATATGCAGCGATTTTCCTGGTCAGACACTATTACTAGCAGCATCAGCAATCAATTTTTCTGATCAAAAGCTATTCCTAGTAGTCAGCAATTATATGCTTGGTCAAGCCACCTTCTAAGTCATTTCTTGGTGAGAGGAGGGTCTTAGGACCTGAACCAGGGTAGCCTTTAAGGTCAGCTTTTTTTTTTAACATGATCAGCTTTTTGGCCACACTCCCATACATCTCACCATAGGTTGGCACCCCTCAGGGGACAGTGCCCTGTTATTCCAGCATGCCCAAGCTGGCAGCCAGAGTCAGCTCCTTTCAGACAGCCCAACCATCTGTGTATGCACATAGGAGTTTTTTTCATGCATCACAAGTAGTCACACTGTCTACCATTCTACCCATTGGCTTGACTCTTCTGTTTCAGCTTCAAACTAGAGTATTTCCATACTGGGACAGACAGCAACTGCTGTCAGTCGTGGGGTTGGATCATGGCTACACCCATCAGTACCTTCAGCATCAGCCAGAGGTCTCTCTTTCCCCTAGGGGTCTGTCTTTCTCTTTTATATAGGGACAAGGGGTCAAGTTTCACACTCTGTCCTACTGGGTGAGTTCCTGGGCCATGTGCACCATGGATTCCAAAACTATCACCAGTTCAACGGTCAATGGAATAGCAGAGAAAGAGGCACACTGTTGGATGTGTGTCCCCCAGCGCATGATAGGGGGATTTGGGCAACCCATTCCTGGGACAGACTCTCCACCTCTATATCCAGAACTCTGTCTGTTCCATGACTCCTCCCAGGCATGCAGTGCAGTGTACAGACCTGTTGTTTCTCAACCTGAGAATGTTGGCTCTCACCTCCAATCCACAAATGTGACCAAACCCCAACATGATACTTCTGCTTCCTGTTTCTGCCAAAGGCTTCAGCCAAATAACATCACCCACACTGATGTCACATCCGTGACATACTTGGAAGTTCCAACAAGATAAGAAATAATAAACGGGAGGTAAGATCTTGCTTTTATTTCTTGATTGCCAAATTATAAATGTAGTCATGAGTGTCATTCTTGTTTGCCACAGCTTGTCCCTTTGGTAAATCTCTTTATACCTTTAATTTATATGCTTTTGTTAAAGTATTATGTTTCTTTAAAGGAATGTTTATTTTTGTGAATAAGGTCTTATATTCTTATTTCATATATGTTGAATTTAAACTTGCTTGACTTGTTTGATTTGTGACTGCTGTAGTTTTTAATTTTATTTCTTTTTTTTTCAAAGTTTTATTGACA
>NW_004524592.1:8097102-8104147 GCF_000260255.1 Octodon degus
TCCTTTGTCTCAGAGTGACCTCAAATCATGCTATTAGAGTCTTTCCTTAAGCCTCCATTAAGAGTCAAGCTACAGGTCTGGACTTTTCCCTCTATACTAACAAGTAAAAACCCCAAATTTTCTCCAACTTGTAAAGAGTTATCTTTAAAATTCTTTAGAAGATCTTGCTTCTTTCTAGGAAGCTAAACTGAGGTAAGCTGCAACTGTTTGTCTTTAATAGAAAGCAGCTATAAGGAAAAGCATTTTACATTTGTGATTTACATATGTGGAGAATAAATAAGGGATTTTTAATCAGCTGTTATAATTTTTGTCTGGATGTCCCCTCAAGGCCTTCTACATTCTACAGTCAAGGGAACAGGCCCTTTAGAAACAGCTGAATCTAAGATGAAATTAATTCATTGTCTTAATGCTGTACTTTGGGGTGTGAGTGCTATACTCACCCTAAGGCAGAGAGCCTGCATAAAGGAAGAAAGGATGCTTGCTCTTTCCCTTTTGATTTTATTACTTTTGCTTTCTTCTGCCACCATGAACTGGTGCCCCTCTGCCATTTACCACCCTGCCTTGGAGCCAGCACTTATGAACTGTAGTCCCCACAAACTCTGAGCTGCAAAGTTAAAGACTTTTAATTTTGGGTGTTGAGTATTTTGTCTCAGCAACAAGAAAAATAAGTAAAATAGTATTTGACACCAGAAAAGTGGGATTGTTGCTGTGACTTTACCTGACCAGTTACTTCAAGAGCCTCTGGGAATGGCTTGTGGAAAGATATTGGAAAGGTGTAGAGAAGTCAACTGCAAAAGTAGAGCTCAAATGCCTTAGGCTGTTCTGCATGGGAGACTCTGGTCAGCTCTCAGAAGATTAGAAGGCTGATAGAAATCCTGCTGGCAAAAATGAGGCTCAGGAGGTTTCTGTTGGGAAGAAGGACTTCATCGAGTGTTGAAGTCCAGATGATGTGTGTTATGGATTAGTAGAAAGTGTGCCTGCATTTTTTCTCATGTCCAGAGACTGCCAGAGTCTGAGCTTAAGGACAGCAGATTAATTAATCTTGAAGGAGAAATTTCAAGGTAGTCTGATATTGAGGTGGTATCATGGATAATGTAGGGAGCTTTTAGACAGATTTATGTTGAGAATGAAAAAACAAAGAAGCCAGCAGAATGATTTAAAACATTTTGAGCTGACCAGAAGGGAAGTTTTGATGGACTGCAAAGATAGAGAAGAGGAGATTGACTGCTGAGAAGGAAAAGGAAGATAGAAGAGATGGACAGCAGTTTGGAGAAGCCAGGAACATAGATCATTTAAGGAAACCAGTGAACTAAGCCTAAGAAAAAAGCCACAGGGGCTGCAACCACCAGAAGTGCTGGAGAGGTAGAGATATCCAAGCCCTTTGGAGCTCACAATTTTCCACCGACTTCCTCATATTCTGTACATGGAACTATAGGAGTTTGTCTTGCTGGAGTTTAGATTTGCTTTGGTCCCATTCCTTTGTATCTCCCTGTTTGTAACTTTTGGAATGGAAATGTTTATCCTGAGCCATTGAATGTTGGAAGTGTTTATCTTCCTTTACGTCTATACTGGGGCTCACAGCCCAGAGTTTGTCTTACATCTCAGAGGAGACTTGGGACTTGGGCTTTTTAACAATGCTGAAACTGTTAGGACTTTGGCAACTACTAGAGATGGACTAGATGCCTTCTGCATAAAAGGATGTGCACGAGTCTTAGTGGTACCAGAGGCAGAATGTCGTTGTGTGCATCTGGATGTCCTCCTAAAGCCTCATGCCATCATGTGGGAGGGGTCAGGCTTTTTGGAGGCAACTGAATCTAGAGTTTGTGATTGGTTCATTGTCTAATGCTGGGCTTGGGATATGAATGCTGTACCCATCCTACAATGATGACTAGCCTAAATACAATATAAGGGAGGAAAAGAGGCTTGCTCTCTGCTGCTCCTCCCTTCTGCTCTTGTTGCTTTTGCTGTCTTCTGCCTACATGAATTGTTGCCCATCTGCTGTGCCACCCAGCACTTGTAGCTAACTGATTATCAACTGAAACCTCCACAAATTGTGAGCTAAATAAACCTTCTTCTACTTAACTTTGAGTGTTAGGTATTTTTGGCTCAGCAATGAGAAAATTAACTAAGACATTAGGCTTTCTTTTTTTAAAATGTACATGTAAAATACCTTTATTGATTTGTAAATCATGGCTGCTAGGCAACAAATATTGACATAACCCATGAGCTTCAGATACTTAGAGAGTAAAATTGACTTTAAACACTGTGCAACCTTGGTTTGCTACTGGGAAAGTTTGCCTAGATGATTAGATAGATAACCCAAGTATCAGGAGACTTCTTTGCACTAGAGCCCATGGCAAAGTTCCTCAGGTCAATTTTGATTCTCTCTAGCTGGTAAGGTAATCTTTTTTTTTGTAAGATAAAAGGTGCTGCTTTGAGATCTATTTGTTTCACTCTCTTTCAAAGAACTAGAAAACAGAGGTTTAATGTTAAGCAATGCTTCCTTTTTAAAGCATAGCTCTTGAAAATGAGATCAATTATAATGTGTAGTTATAAAACACCTGCTAGAGAAAAATTTGATTTCCCAAAGCATATAAAATTATGCACCAATGTTAGGATGAATAGGCTGGTCAAATTTTATCTTCTGGTTTCTCACTAGATGGCATCTACCAACTTGTACCCTGAGAGTATAAGAAATCAAGCAAAAATTAAAGGGATGGCTAAATTTATCTTGCACTTCAGAAATGGGAAACACAACATCATAGTCTCTTACTCAATTGGAATGTATTCTTCAGCACTGGAAGATGTTTGACACATGTTGAAAACCCCATTTGATGATTTTTGCATCTGCACAGGGCTTGCCTATCCTCGAGAGCCAAGACGGAAAACAGAAGGAAGTACTAATTATGATGCTGGCTTACAACTAGAATTGTACTGTAAGAATGATTTTAAAAAATGGTTAGAAGTAACTTATATAAAGAC
Organism: Octodon degus; assembly: GCF_000260255.1. NCBI lineage: Eukaryota > Metazoa > Chordata > Mammalia > Rodentia > Octodontidae > Octodon > Octodon degus. Next base: position 8,100,085 of record NW_004524592.1, read on the forward strand.
TTTATTTTCATTAAGAAATAGCTCTTACTTGTGCTCAAAGTATAATTATAAGCCGTATGAGACTGTCCATGCTTGTATGTCCTTTCCTGTCAGGAACCCAAGGTAGATCAAACAAAATCTAGCAATTTTTCCAAATGACCCTGATAATTACACTGAGGTCTTTTATTTTCTGGCTCAGCCTGCCCTGAGGGCAGCACTGGCACTGCATATGGTGCCGGGGATTGAACTGTGGTCCCCTGCGCCTGCCTAAGCTTGCCTAAGCAGGTGCTTCAGACTGCTGAGCTATCTCACTGGCCCTACATTGAGGTCTTTAGAGGACTTCTTGAAACTAAAATTAAGTTAAGGAGATGTAATGTTACTCTCAAATCAAGTATTAATTTCTACTGAGAAGCAATCCACATTTCAAGCTGCTATAGTATTTGAGAATGAATATCATCTTGCTTTTAGAAAGTCAGAAAATAGTCAGTTGAAGAACCATTTCCCACTAAGGCCAAGCAGTCCCTACCCAAGACCCCTACTGGCCTAACAGTCATATGGGAGGATGGAGTAGGAGACATTTTCAGGTATGTATTCTTAAAGGTCTAAGAAGAATAAAATCAAATAAGTATAGTTATTTTAAATTATAAACAATTTATCAGGAGAAAAATGAAAACCTCTTTGCCTCCTTAGAACATACACAAATGGCACTGATAAAACATATGCCTATTACTCCCAATTCATTAGAAGCACAGATTATTTTTAAAGATATTTATTACCCAGTCAGTCCTAAATATTAAGAAAAAGTTACAAAAGATAGCTTGTGCCACTAAAGTGAATCACTTGATCTATTAGTAAAAACTGCCTCCTCAGCACTCTATAACTGAGAATGAGAGGAACATAAGAGAAAAAAAAAAAAAAAACCAGACACCTTTCCTTTGACCTTCAAAAGAACAGACTCTAAGTATAATTCTTAAAACCCTGAGAAGAATTTAATGACTAAACACAACTGCTACTACTGCTGCAAACAGGCTATCTTAAGAGAGACTGCCATAAGAAGTTCCATATGTCATGGTCTCAGTATAAATCTGGGCCCTGGAAGTGGAATCATGCTCTCAGGCACCAGAGCTCAAACTTATCTTCCCAACTGGTCCACCAAAACTAAAGGTCCTTTGGGGCACTCTGCCATCTTCCTCTGTCCAGACACAGAAGTTCCCTGGACAATGATGATTATAGAAAAAATACAGCCTATTGTCTCTTGGTCTTTGTCTTCAAATTTGACCTTTCCTTCAGCCATCATACTTCAGTGAAAGAAGTCACGAGAGAAGAAGTAACTTGATATTTTTCAACACTTAAGCTATACTTTGGATGGCTTTTTCTTCAGTCATTAATTTTAAATTATACCTGAAAGCTGAGTTCCTCTCCTGGAGAGAGACATTTTATCCTGCTTAAATATGGTAATATATATATGTACCTATGTCAGATATAGTACCCCTCCCTCATGGAGAAAAAATAAATAAATCCTTGCCTACATTGATAGCTCAGTAGAATAAGCACTTGCCTGGCAAGTGCAGTGTCCTGAGTACAAATCAGTACTACCAAAAAAAAAAAAAAAAGGAAAGAAAAAAGAAATCCTAAACTATGGACATCTAAAGATTAAAAAAAAAAAACAAGAGCTTTCTTAGAGTCTTCTCTTACACAGGAAGATCTCATGAATGTTATTAAAAGAAAGAAGTTCAAGTAAATGACAAAAGATATTTGCTTTTGTTGTATCTTTCCTCTTCTGATTTTTATTTCATTTTAATTTTTTATTCATTTTAATGAGAATAAAGATAAAATATCAATGAAAGTTTCAAAACAGGTTAATAGGGGCTGGGGAGATGGCTCAGTAGAATAAGGCACACCTAGTTAGGCTATCTTTAACAAAGAGATTAATTCATTTCTCTGCAGGAAAGATAGCCACTTTAACAAATGGTGCTGTTAACAATGGCTATCCACATGTCAACATGTATCTCTCATTATACACAAAACTAAAATTTTGAAAATTTCATCAGTTGAATCAAAATACTTAATATGATGGAAGACAAAAAAGTAAGTATAGGCGAATCTTTTTTAATAAAACCACAGTGGAACAAGAAATGATACAAAGAATCAACAAATAGTACCACATTAAGAGAAAAGGCTTTTGTACAACAAAGGAAACCACAAAGTGAAGAGATAGCTTACAAAATGGAAAGTAAAATTGCCAGATACTCTTCAAATAAAGGATCAATATAAGTGATATATAAAGAATTCAAAAAAATTGTACAGACTCTCTTATATCGTGGGTCCTCACTGACATTGAAGGGCTAGGGGCAAAATGTTGGCCATCCTTGTAGCCCTTCTTTTTCTCTAATTTTTAGTCTTCAAACTTAAATTGTTAACTCTACAAAAGAGAAGCTTAATGATATTATGACCCTAAAACATAGGCTGTTGAGCTTAATATCAGTATCTGTCTGAATATCAAACGCCTTAGAGATAACATAGGATAGGAATTTTCCATCAATCATTGATATACTAAACTTTCAATCCATACAGAATGTGAAAAAAATAAAATAATAGTAAAAAAATAGAAATAAATAATTACAAATTTTTACATGGACATTAAGTAATCTAACCATATAAACTATGACATTTTGTTCTTCTCTCTTGTTTTTACTTATTGTCTTTTTTTTAAACAAACATTCATTTGAGAGAGGGAGTATAGCAGTAATTGGTATGACATTAAAAGCAGTGAGCTTTTAGAAGTCCAGAATGACAGGAATTCCAAGCATGGCCATAGTATTACACATTGCTATCTTCAGTGCAGTTGCTTCGTTCACAGGTATCAGCATATAGAGTTAGTCAGAGTGAAAATCCTATCAATTAACTGTTAGTTTCATAAACCTGATGGAGATTCTCAGGATCGTTGCCTTAACTGCCTTGTATATGTAAATGTATGGTTTTCTCCCTGTCAAGTTGCCTAGCTTTTCTCCTTGCCCTCCCTTCATTGTTTAATCCTTAAGTTCTAGCTTTCCATTTATCTGTGTTATATCTTTCTATTTTTATTTCTTCTTTTAAGTTCTTACACTAGGGAGACTATATGATATTTACACATATGGGTCTGGTTTATTTCACTTCTGAGTATATATTCAAGTGGCATCCACTTATATATGAAGGCTTTGAATTTATCACTCTTTATAGCTGAGTAATACTCCATTGTATAAAAATACCACAACTTTTTCATCTGTTCCTCATGTGTCAGGCATTTTGGTTGCTTCCACGATTTGGCTATCACAAATTGTGCTGCTATAAACATAGGTGCACATATATCACTATAATATGGTGTTTCCAGTTCCTCTGGGAAAATTCCCAATAGGAGGATAGCTATATAGAATGGGATTTCTGGTCCTACTTTTTGGGAGATTCTCTCACTGATTTCCATACTGGTTGTACTAGTCTAAATTCCCACCAGCAGTGGAGAAGTGTTCATTTTTCCCCACAGCCTCTCCAACAATTGTTGTTGGTTTATTTCTATATGATAGCCATTTTTTCTAGTTCCCCCAATTTAAGGACTCAATCAAAGAAAATATAAATTTCCTTTGACCTAGATATTCCTTTTTTATGTATCTTCTCAAAAGAGTTAAAAATATCTTACCTCAGTAATGTACACATACTTGTGTCTGTAGTAGCCCAATTCATTATAGCTAACTCTTTGAAGCACTCTATATGCCAAATAATAGATGAATAGATAAAACAAGCACAGTATTTACACACTATGGAGTGCTACACTGCCATAAAGATAAAAATGAGTCATTTGTAGGAAAGTAAATGTACATTGAAACCATAATATTAAGTGAAGTGAATCAGACAAGCAAGCTTGAAAATCACATGGCTTCTCTTATATGAAAAAGCTAATCTATAGAGTCTGGCCAGATAACTCAGCTGACTAAAGTGTGTGCTTAGGTAGAGTGCAGTGGCCAGGGTTCGATCCTCAACTTGCCATGCTGGCCCTGGCCCTGGGGTATGCTGCGATAGCAATTGAGACTGAGCATGGTGGTGCATGACT